>NC_091741.1:66952320-67252320 GCF_043380555.1 Nothobranchius furzeri | reverse complement strand
TATATATATATATATATATATATATGCAGCATTACAATTGATTTCTGGATTATATTGGGACAGATGATGGAGCTCAGACCAGCAGTCAGCTGAGAACTACAAATGAAATATTTTAGAAAAGTAAACAAACTGTACCGATTTTGGTTCTGAAGAAGAGCAGAATCCTACCCGGTGTCCAAATCATCTTCTGGGTCAAATGGCCCAACATATCTGATATGATTATCATCATAGTAAAGGAAAACATTACTAAAGACTAAAGTAGGAGGGCTGTAGAATCTAATCAAAATATTTCTCTATTTGATCAGGTTGTGAAGATTTATCTGAAATACGATTTGTTTTGTTTGGGAGGAACATAAATCATTACCAGATAGTTAATAAAAGCTGAACAAGTGTGTCTTTGGTGGAAGACCCTTTACATATTGGGTATTGTGAATCTGTTTAAATGTCACCTAACTAAACCTCCACGACCTCTTTACACTCTACGTTCATTTGATTTGGACACGATTGTTTATGCTACGAGGAATGACCACGTTCTTCTTTTGCCCCAAGAAACAATCACAACCAGCAATCCCAGCACATCGACTCATGGTTTGTCTCCAAACTAATCAACAACTGGAAATGAGCAGGGCAATGAGAGGTAACCAGGCAACAAACTCCAGCAATATAAATCCAATCTGTGAAAAGGGAAATGAGATATTTCCATTTGTTTTTAATTGAAGTTTGTTTTCCTGGTAAGGTTGAATTCCTTTTCCTTCCTCTCCATCTCCCTTTCGTCTCAGTAAATATTACCTTGAGGTGAATAACTTCACCTGCTGTTCATCTGCTCTGCCCCTGAGCCTTTTTTGTCACAAATGAAAGTGTGTCGGCTCCACACACCACATCCATTTGCAAGGTTGATGAGAGAAAGAAAGGACTGCTTGGTCCCTGTGCTATAATTTCATTCACTCGTCCACAAAGAAATAATTTTCCCAGTTTCTCAAATGGCCTCAAATGCATCGCACTTTTTTTTTGTCTGGGCAGCGAGGCCTTCCATAATGTACGTTTTAACTAGAATCCCTTTTCATTGTCACCCCTTAATCTTTTCACGTCTGAATGAGCAACTCCAAAAGGATTTTAAAAGCCTTAATTTAATCCGCTGCCTAATTTCAAAGTGGATGTCACATTAATGTTCAGTGAGAGCAGCAGAGAAGTCTAGTAATCCACTAGGGACCAACTGGGAGACCTACTGGTTCCAGTTTGAGTCTGAGATTTACCTGTTCACTGACCTTGAATAAAGGACCTCTACTTTTCTGAAATGTGACCACTGTACCTTATGGATTTAATACAAACATAGAATCAAACTGATAAAAAGATTTGGTTATTCAAACAACTTTTTTATTTTATTTATAACAAAACAACATGAAATACATTATTTCTTCCAGTAATGTAATTCCCTACCATTTTTTTCTCCCCTTTTTCATTTAACACAAATCTACAATATTTTTTTCTTGAATTGGGAGTAACACCATGGGTGGAGCTTATTTTCAACTAGACTTCCTGTTACAAAAATACCTGGAAAAAAAGAAGAAGAAGAAAATATCATTTCTATAGCGCCTCTCAAGATAAAAATCACACGGCGCATCACAAAAACAAAAAATGTAAAAATATAAAAAAGAATTTAGAAAATGGTTAAAAATATATTTAAAATTAGCAAAAAATAGACTATTGTGATTCAAAAATGTTAAGAAAGAGAAAGAATGAATAGGAAACAGGGAAATCAGTGGATCCTGAGGAAGGTGGAATAGGTAGGGAGAGCAGAATGAAGAGAGAGCGGTGAAGAAGGTCATACAAAAGCCACTTTGAACAACTGAGTTTTCAGCTGCTTTTTAAAGGAGTCCACTGAGTCCACTGATCTCAGGCTCATGGGGAGAGAGTTCCAGAGTCTGGGGGCCACTGCAGCAAATGATCTGTCACATTTGGTCTTAAGCCTGGTGCGTTGCACAACCAGTAGGCTTTGATCAGTGGACCTCAGGGACCTGCTGGGGGTGTAGGGACTAAGAAGATCACCAATGTAAGATGGTGCTTGTCCATGTAAGGCCCTTTAGACCAGAACCAGGATCTTGAAATGAACCCTGAAATTGACTGGCAGCCAATGAAGCTGGAGGAGAAGCGTGGTGATGTAGATGTGTTTGGAGGAGTTGGTCAGAAGCTGAGCACAGGCATTCTGAACCACCTGCAGACGGTTCAGGGAGGGTGTCGGAATTGGAGTCCCGGCTCAGCACTGTTGAAAACCCCGTAAACAGCCGTAGCTACTTAGCTAGCGCAGGGCTAATTAGCTCAGAACCACCCCGTAGCAGTCCTCCAGTAGAACCCAAGCAGCCGGGACCTCAGGCCAGTTGGGTGACGGTACGCAGGAAGCATAGAACCAAGCCCGTGGGCCACCACCAACCCGTCCACGTTTCTAATAGATTTTCCCCGCTCAGTGACGCACCCAATGACAAGCCTACTCTGATCAATGGCAGATCCATAGTCAGAAACGTGGCATTAGAGACTCCAGCAACCATAGTTAAATGTTTACCTGGGGCCATAGCGGGCAACATTAAATCTTATCTGCAACTGTTGGCTAAGGATAAGCGTAAATACAGTAAGATTGTTATTCACGCTGGCGGTAACGACACCCGGTTACGTCAATCAGAGGTCACTAAAATTAATGTTAATTAATGCTTCGGTGTGTAAGTTTGCCAAAACAATGTCGGACTCCGTAATTTTCTCTGGCCCCCTACCCGATCGGACCAGTGACAACATGTTTAGCCGCATGCTGTCCTTCAACCGCTGGCTGTCTAGGTGGTGTCCTGAAAACAATGTGGGCTACATTGATAATTGGAAAACTTTTTAGGGAAAACCTGGTCTGATGCGGAGAGACGGCATCCATCCCTCTTTGGATGGGGCAGCTCTTCTTTCTAGGAACATGGCCAGTTTTATTAGTCCTCCATGAAAACCCAGGGTCCAGACCAGGAAGCAGAATTGTAGTTTAACCCACCCCTCTGCAGCTTCTGTACTGTTACCCACCCACTACCCCATAGAGACAGTGTCCTGCCCACAGCCAAAATCACACAGATTAAATATCAGGCTTGATAAAGCAAATCATGGAAATCTCATAAATATTAGAACAAATTCAACTGAGCAGAAAACTAGAAAAATTAAATGTGGGTTGTTGAACATTAGATCTATTTTCAAAGACTTTGTTAGTGTCACAATCTGCCCCTGCCTTCCTGACTGTGTTTCTCTCCTGCCCTGATTAGTTGAGTATTGGTTTCACCTGCCCTTGTTAACATGCCCACGTGTTCCTGATTTTCCCCAGTGTATTTATACCTCCCGTCTCGTATGTCCTGTGTCGGATCATTGTTGTTTGTGCATGCTCGTTTGTCCTGTCACCCCCGTTCTACAATTAAACCATTTTTATTTTTTCATCCGTTGCCTGCTCTTCTGCCTCCTGAAACCCACCACCACACATGGTCTGCCATCTCCACCCTCAGAACATGACAGAATGATCCGACCAACCTGGACCTGTGGTGAGCTTACCATTCTGTTTCTGGAGGATTCTTTTTTCTTTTTTGTCCCTTTCAGCAGAGGGAAATTTCTGGCCTGGAGTTTTGTGTTTTCGGCGCATCCTACCTGTTCTCGGGGTGGTCGAAGTCCTCTGGGAGATCCTGGCGCATCCTATTTGTCTTCGGGGTGGTAAGGGTCATTCTCCTCCTGCTGTTTTTGCCCCATCCTGTTTTTCATGGAAGTTGCTGTTTCTGGAGTTTTTTATGGAGGTAAACCCCCCTGCGCACGCCAGCGTTCTTCGGAGTGGCAGGGCTGGTCTTCCGCTCCATGGCTGCTTCCCTTCACCTGAGCCTCCCTGTGGATCCAGTCGAGTCTTGGTGTGCACCTGCTCAGGACTGTTTTCTGAGTACCTGCTGCCGCTACTGTTTCCCTCGCGTCGCTCCTGCTGTTTCTTCCTGCTTCCTGGTCCACGCCTGCAATGTCTATGCCTTCAGGTCCTTCATGCGGCAGTTCCTGCTGGGTCCTATGCCTGCTGCTGCAGTTCCTGCTGGGTCCCACTCCTGCTGCTGCAGTTTGTTTCCTGTCCAGTCAAGTCTTCGTGTTGAAGTCAAGTCTTCGTGGTTCTAGTCAAGTCTTCGTGGTTCAAGTCAAGTCTTCGTGGTTCAAGTCAAGTCTTCGTGGTTCAAGTCAAGTCTTTGTGGGTCAAGTCTTCGTGGTTCAGGTCAAGTCTTCGTGGTTCAGGTCAAGTCTTCGTGGTTCAAGTCAAGTCTTCGTGTTCCTGTTCCTGGTCTAGTGTTCCAGTCAGGTCAAGTGTCTGAGTTTACCTGGTCCCAAGTCAAGTCAAGTGTTCGTGTTCCAGGTCTCAAGTCAAGTCAAGTGTTCGTGTTCCAGGTCTCAAGTCAAGTCAAGTGTTCGTGTTCCAGGTTTCAAGTCAAGTGTTCGTGCATCCAAGTCTGAGTTTCCTGGTCCAAGCTCAAGAGAACCCCGTCAGTCAGAGTTGTGCCGCCTAACCGAGAGGCCCCTGCTCTGCAACCCCGGTCTGAGCTCAAGGAGACTTTGTAAGTCGGAGTTGTGCCGCCTAACCGAGAGGCCCCTACTCTGCAGCCCCGGACTGAGTTGTGTGTTTCCAGTTTTCGAGTGTCCTGTCGAGTTCCGGTGTCCCGTGCCTGCTGCTGTCAAGGTCCAGCGTAATGCTGTCGAGTTCCGGTGTCCCGCGCCCGCTGCTGTTGAATTCCAGAGACCAAGTTCCCATGTCCAGTCTTCCAGTTTCCTGAGTCATGTGTTCCCGAGTCAAGTGTTTCCAGTCAAGTCTTCGAGTCCCTGTCCCGAGTCAAGTGTTTCCAGTCAAGTCTTCGAGTCCCTGTCCCGAGTCAAGTGTTTCCAGTCAAGTCTTCGAGTCCCTGTCCCAAGTCAAGTCAAGTGTTTCCAGTCAAGTCTTCGAGTCCCTGTCCCGGGTCAAGTCAAGTGTTCCCAGTCTCCTGTGTTGTATGGCCTTGGCCATCTGGTATCCGCCCCTTAGGGGTGTGTGGTGTGTGTGGGGTGGGGGTGGTGGTGGGGGCGGGGGGGCTGGGGGGGGGGAGAAGTCACAATCTGCCCCTGCCTTCCTGACTGTGTGTCTCTCCTGCCCTGATTAGTTGTGTATTGGTTTCATCTGCCCTTGTTAACATGCCCATGTGTTCCTGATTTTCCCCAGTGTATTTATACCTCCCGTCTCGTATGTCCTGTGTCGGATCATTGTTGTTTGTGCATGCTCGTTTGTCCTGTCACTCCCGTTCTACAATTAAACCATTTTTATTTTTTCATCCGTTGCCTGCTCTTCTGTCTCCTGAAATCCACCACCACACATGGTCTGCCATCTCCACCCTCAGAAATGACAGTTAGTTAATGACTTGATTTGTGGTAATCAGATCTCTTTGCTCTCTCTCACAGAATCCTGGCTGCAGCAAGAGGACTATGTTAGCTTAAATGAGTCGACTCCTTCAAATTATTTAAAACATCATATTGCTCGAAGTACAGGGCGAGGAGGAGGAGTGGCAATCGTTTTTCATTCTGACTTATTAATCAGTCCCTTACAGATTAATAGTTACAGTTCGTTTGAACATCTTATTCTTAGTTTTCCTAATCCAGATTGCAAAACTGTAAAACCACTCTTGTTTGTAGTTTATTATCGTCCACCAGGCCCTTACTCTGAGTTTTTGGATCAGATCTCTGATTTTTTATCTGATTTGGTGCTAAATACTGATAAGGTCATTATAGTGGGGGATTTTAATATTCATGTGGACATTGAAAATGATTGCCTCAATGTAGCCTTTAGTAATATCTTAGACTCAATTGGTTTTACTCAAAGAATACATAGCTCCACCCACTCTTGCCATCATACATTGGACCTTGTGCTGACTTATGGCATTGAGTGTGAGGAACTAACGATCTTTCCACATAATCCAGTCCTCTCAGACCACTTTCTGATAACCTTTGAGTTTTTTATAACTGAGTTCTCGAGACATGAAAGTAAATTTCACTATAGTCGGTCTCTATCTGACAACGCAGTTGCATCTTTTAAATCAACTGTTCCATCTTTACTGTCCTCAGCATCTCAGAGGCATGTAGCAGAGGGCAATATTTTCAGTTCTAGCCCCTCACAAATTGATGCCTTAGTTCATCATGTTAATTCCTCTTTACGTGTGGCATTAGATGATGTTGCCCCTTTAAAAAAGAAGGTAATTAGGGACAGGAAGTTGGCTCCCTGGTTTAATTCTCATTTACGAGCCTTAAAACAAAACTCTAGGAAATTGGAAAGAACATGGCGCTCTACGTACCATGAGGAGGCCTACCTATCCTGGAAAAACAGTCTTGTGCTTTATAAAAATAAGCTTCGACAAACTAGAACTGCTTATTTTTCAGCACTAATTGAGGAGAATAAGCATAATTCTAAGTTTCTTTTCAGTACAATTGCTAAACTTACACAGAATCATAGCGCTGAGCCATCTATTCCCTTAGCCCTCAGCAGCAATGACTTCATGGGATTTTTTACAAGTAAAATTAATTCTATTTGAAACAAAATATTTAGCATCCTCCCTAATGTGATTTCTTCTTCCTCAGTAAGTGAGGCAGCATCAGAGGTGACTGTAGAACCTCATCTGCGCTTGAACCGTTTTGATCCAGTTGAGCTTTCAGAGTTATCAAAAATATTAGCTTAATCTAAACCTTCAACTTGCATTTTGGATCCAATCCCAACCAAATTATTTAAAGATGCATTTCCTTTGGTTACTGCCCCCATTCTAAATATAATCAATCTATCCTTAGTAAATGGGTATGTACCACAAGATTTTATGGATGCTGTAATCAAACCTTCACTTAAGAAGCCTTCTCTGGATCCAGATGACCCAATGAATTATAGACCAATATCTAACCTTCCATTTTTATCCAAAGTCCTGGAGAAAATAGTGGCCATCCAAGTATGTGAGCATTTAAACACTAATGCTCTGTTTAAGGAATTTCAGTCTGGTTTTAGAGAGTTCCACAGCACTGAAACTGCATTAGTGAGAGTTACAAATGATATTCTCATGGCCTCAGATTGACACAGTTGATCACAATGTCCTTTTAGAAAGACTTGAACATGTTGTTGGGATCAAAGGAACAGTGTTAGGCTGGTTTAATTCCTACCTGTCTGACAGATTTCATTTTGTAAATGTACATGACAAATCGTCTTCATACTCCAGGGTTACTTGCGGAGTACCACAGGGTTCAGTGCTTGGACCAATTCTTTTTACTATATATATGCTCCCAATTGGTAAAATCATTAGACAGCATGGGATAAACTTCCACTGTTATGCTTGTTAGGTAATTTAATTTAGCATTCTCCACCAATATGTTGGGTATTTTAATTTATACTATTGTTCTTATATTACCTTAAACTTAAATTACCTTAAAGGAAGTCAGAACACACACACACAGAGGGATTAGATTCTTAATTTGGTCAATTGTAACAAACCTTAAACAGACAACAAACTCTGCAAAGTGTGACACTTTGCAAAGGGTGAGAATCAAACACCAGACAAGACGGCCATTTGTTCTCACAATGAGTTGAAAACTGCAGTGAGCTTTTATTGACACACAAAACACACCCACAATTCCTGAACACCCTTTGCCTTAGATAGTTTACAAAAGAAGTTTCTAGAGTTGAGCTAATTCCCTACCTGACCAGTTTGCTTTAAGTAATGGAAAAACACCTCGAAACCCCTCGAGCCGAAAGGAGTTTCTGAAAACACCCAAACGTAAACAAGTAACTAGGTCAGGGTTTTTCCTAACAACATTTAAGCAGCAAAGGTGAATGAACTCTTCACATAGACAAAGGAAAATATTTCACAACAAAGATGAACAAATAAAAATACCTAACAATGCTGACGATACTCAGTTATATTTATCCATTAACCCTGATGAACCTAATCGGTTGGGTAGATTACAGGCTTGTCTTGAGGACATAAAAAATTGGATGACTCTAAACTTTTTGCTTTTAAATCAAGACAAGACGGAAGTTCTCATCTTTGGACCAGAAATCCAGAAAAGGAAATTGCTTAGCCAATCGCCTGACCTGAATGGCATTACATTAATCTCCGAGAACAAAGTAAGGAACCTTGGTGTTATCTTTGACCAGGACATGTCATTCAAATCCCAGGTTTCACAAGTTTGTAGGATTTCCTTTTTCCACCTTCGGAATATTGCTAAGATTAGAAGCATACTTTCCAGGAGTGCTGCTGAAAAACTAATTCATGCATTTATTACATCAAGACTGGATTACTGTAATTCATTACTCTCAGGAAGTCCACAGAATTTAGTTAAAAGTCTTCAGCTTGTCCAAAATGCTGCAGCTAGAGTTCTGATGAGAATTAAAAAGAGAGATCATATCTCTCCTGTCTTAGCTTCCCTACATTGGCTACCTGTTAAATTCAGAATAGATTTTAAGATCCTTCTTCTCACATATAAAGCTCTTAATAATCAAGCTCCATCATACATCAGTGATCTGATTGTTCCATATGTTCCTAACCGAGCACTTCGCTCTCAGACTGCAGGTCTACTGGTGGTTCCCAGAATATCTAAAATTAGGATGGGAGGCAGATCTTTTAGTTATCAGGCTCCTCTCCTGTGGAACCAGCTCCCAGCTTTAGTCCGTGAGGCAGACACTTTGTCTACTTTTAAGAATAGGCTTAAAACATTTTTATTTGATAGGGCCTATGGTTAAAATCTGATGTTAGCCTAAATCTGGACAAGTGGGGGAGTACAGGGAGGTGGAGTGTACAGTCGGTAAAGACAGCTCTCCCTTGCTCTGACTCCAACATGCCTCCATCTAAATAGGATAGATTATCCAGAGTTATCTCTGTAGTTATGCTGCTATAGGCTTAGACTGCTGGAGGATACACTGACCACTTTTCACACTACTGCTTTCTTCTACAGTGTGCTCTTTAACTGTACTATTTTCTGCAATTTCAGCTGTTAACTTTATTTTCTCTGTAAGTGTTTTTCTCCCCAGAAGAAGCTACAACGATGTTCTGCTGAGCTGTGGTAGCCTCATGGAGGGGCCATCAACTAGCACACTGCTGCTAACCACTAAAACATTATCCCTCTCCTGATAACTTTTTGCTTTCCTTGACGTTGGACATGTTACTGCTAGTTTACCCATTTAATTAGAGATCCACTAGGATAAATACAAGAAAATTTTTCGTTCACCAAATAGAATATTTACTAAGACATCACAATATAACTATAGACACATTACTTGTCTTTATGTGTGCGTGCGTGCGTGTGTGTGTGTGCTCTGTCTTCTTGATCCCCAGTGAGTCGTGGAGGATGGCTGCTTATACTGAGCCGGGATTCTCTGGAGGTTTCTTCCTGTTAAAATGGAGTTTTCCTCTCCACTGTCGCTTTATGCTTTCTTAGTATGAGGATTGCTGTAAAGTCACTGGCACTAGTCAGTGACTTGATGCAATTTGCTGGGATCCTTATATAGGAAACATTATTTCTGATTGGCTTAATGAACTGACCTGAATTGGAATGTTTATTATGTGAAGTGCCTTGAGACGACTCTTGTCGTGATTTGGCGCTATATAAATAAACTTGAATTGAATTGAACTGAACTTTAAGTTTAAAATGGACCTTTGATTTTTTTTGAAGGGGGCATTTTGAGCTGGATATTACCATGAATTAAAGCTCAAACCTATAAAAAGGAAAACAAAAATATACTTCAGTTTAAAGAAAATGACAAACTTTCCAATTTAAAACTTTCTGGACTCATAATAAATGGGAAAATAATGTTGTGTATTGGGCATGACGGTGGTTTACAGCAGTAAATAAAGGATTAACAGTGGCAGGTTTATCAGGGATTAAAGTGACACGTCGCCTGCTATCTGTCTTCACCCTAATATTGACAGACGTAGTTTTAATTGTGTGAGCCATATTGTTGAGGTGAGATTATGCTTGTACCCACCCCACAACCTCATCGGCAGCTCTACACATAGTTGTTGTTTTTTTTTTATTTGTTTGTTTGTTTTGTTTTATTGCGGTGTCCCCGTGATAAATTCAAATGTCTGTTTTTCCTACTGAGGTCTTAAATTGCTGCTGTTCACGTTGACGGCAGCCGTTGCGTTCTGACAGCGTGAAGAAGCTTAATGCTCTCACTTAATCCTGTGATGGCCATTACTGCAGAATGGCTGTTATAGGCAAGGGGAAAAGTGTACGGGTATCTAAAGTGGTGGATTAGAGGCAGATTAATGCCTCATCTGCCTGCCATGGGGCTGATTAATCCAGCTGCTCTGTTTGTTCTGGGTCAGAGGTTGAAAGTGACGAGGTTGGGGTTCTTCTAGATAACAAACAGGTTAGACAAATGTTAGTTACCTATTAGCAGGTCGGGAAGTATAACTTCCATCCTTAACTGCTTTGGATTACCAATATGTTTTCTTTAATTAAACGTTAGGACTTGATAGCAGATTAAAACCATATTCAAATATAAATGTCTTCATTTGGATTTTTTTTTTTTTGGACACACTAGTGAAAGTGGTTGGAGAGAAGACAGCCTGGGCTTAACTTGCTTGGACTGCCGCCCCTGTGACCTGGACTCATATACGTGGAAGAAAAAGAAAACTGTCAGGATCCATGATAGCAGACCTAAAAAACACTAGACTAATTCAAAAAGTCTTGTTTGCACTTTACAGACAGTATGAATTCAATTCAATTCAAAAATACTTTATTAATCCCAGAGGGAAACTGATTGCTGTAGTAGCTCAGAATAATAGTAATAGTCAAGTCATCAATGAGTTATTGTATATTACAATGGCTGTTGGCAGGAAGGATCTCCAGTAGCGGTCAGTGTTGCAGCAAAACTGAAGAAGCCTCTGACTGAAGACACTCTTCTGTTGTCGGACAGTCTTGTGAAGAGAATGCTCAGGGTTGTCCATAATTTTCTTGATTGGAGAATCCTTCTTTGCATTATCTCCTCCAGTGGTTCCACAGTCGTCCCCAGAACAGAACCAGCCTTTTTTATTAGGCTGTTGAGCCTTTTCAGGTCCCTGCTTCTGATGCTACTACCCCAACAGACGATGGCTGAAGAGATTACACTCTCAACGACAGACTTGTAGAAGATGTGCAGCATCTTACTACAGACAATGAAGGACCTAAGTGTCCTCAAGAAGTGCAGTCTGCTGTGTCCCTTCTTGTAAACAGCTTCACTGTTCTTTCTCCAGTCCAATCTTTTGTCCAGGTGAACTCCAAGGTATTTGTATTCCTCAACCACCTCTACTTCTTCTCCCATGATGGAAACAGTGTTTAACTCCAATTCCAGAACTGTGCTGCTCTGGGTGGCTGTATGTTGGAGTAGCTCTGTTGACTATATGCAAGTTTTGCCTTTTCTTGGACAGAAAAGGCTGAAATAATACCTCAACTGAAGCCACAAATCCCAAATGAGCTAAAACGCAAGAAGTGTGGGTGCTGAGCGGGAGCAAAACAGAAACAGAGAAAGAGGAAATTCAAACCATCTCTTCAGTCGATCATAATGGGCAATGTGAGATCACTGGCCAACAAGATGGAAGAACTCCAAGCCCTTTCAAGGACTCAACAAGAGTTTCGGCAGTGCCGTGTTATGTGTTTCACTGAGACGTGACTGCAGGACCATATCCCCAATTCCAGCGACTCTCTGCCAGGATTCCTGACTGTACGAGCAGACAGAGATCTGAAGAGGAGCGGGAAAAGAAAAGGAGGTGGAGTGGCAGTGCTTGTCAACAGATGGTACCATCCATGTCATGTTTCAGTGAAATGTCGTCTCTGCAGCCCAGATGTTGAAATCTTGTCAGTAAGTTGTCGCCCATATTATTTGCCAAGAGAGTTCACCAGTGTTGTCTTGGCAGCCATTTATATTCCACCTTCAGCCATTGCTGAAAATGCATGTGATGCCATCAGTTTCGGTGTCGCTAAGCTACAAACCCAGCACCTCAATGCATTTGTGGCTATATCTGGTGATTTTAATCATGCCTCGCTCTCTGCTACACTTCCAACATTTCAACAGTTTGTCAGCTGCTCAGATTATCTTTGTTTTGAAAAGTTCAATTAATTAGTTATAATGCATTAATTGCTTTGTTTCGGATCCTCAGCACGTTCCTGAAATGGGTCTAATTTAATCTGCTTATTTGTAAGATATGAGCTGCTCTTTTAGACTTTTGTTCTTTATTTTACCACAAAGGTACACATAAGTGTGTCGAAACACTGGTGCTCATTAAATGTGAGAACAAGTAAAAATCTAAAGTGTCACATCCTGTCCTTTTTAAAGTATATACGCTGAACTGCAGAAGAATACTTTTTGACTTGCATTTGTTCAATTTTTAAGGATATTTGAGTACATATGTGTTTAAATTATGCTGTGATTGTCCGTGGACCCTAAAAATAAGAACAAAATGAATGATTTGCTGTCAGAATTGTCGTTTTCCAAGAATACTGCAAGAAATAATGTCAAATATCTACAAAATCCAAGTCAGGGATGAAATCCAGGAAAGAAATGAGCCAATCTACTTCACAGAGAGATTTGAATCAATAAACCATTTTGTTTTCTATGTTTGTCTCAGTTTGAAGCAGAACATCTTTATCTTAATACAAACAACTGAAAACAGGGAAACCAGCCTTGTTTCACCTTGATGGGTGGAGTTTCCATTTACTCCTTAGCGTCTGTGTTTTTGTAAGTCTATGTGATCCGCTAAGCCACTAGATTGACCCACATTAAATTTTATTACTACAGCCCCAGCTAAACCCCCCACATCTGCAGAACCCCCCAGTCCATCCCTCCATGTTATCCCTTCATCCCCAAATCCATCCATTCATTACACCCCTCATCCCCCTCTCTGTGCTTGTTCCTCTTCTCTTTTCTGGGTTTTAACCACTCGTCTCTCTTCTGCCCAGTCAATCAGTGAAATCAGATTAATGCTGACATATGCTGCCAACATGAAAACCCCCTGCTGCTCCATCACACCAAGCTTTCTTTCTCTTCTGTCTCACTGGACTCTTAGAGGGGGTTTCAGTACATACAACACATTTGTCAGACGTTTCATGTTGGCTGGTCACACAGGGCATATGCAGCAATCACTGCAGTAAAGATCAATTTGGTTCTGGAAGACTGGTGTCAGGACCCACAAAGTATCATTGTTTTTGTGTGGGTGCAGACGTGTCAGGGTGACAACACTGAGCTACGCCCATCACCCGAATCTCCTACAGTGGACACATAAACATTACATCAGGAGCACGGAGCAACGTAAGGATTAGGTCTGGTTTGAAGGATCTTAGACGTGTCTGGAGAAGTCACAGAATCATGGGAAGACGTTCCAGACAACAACCAGTTCGAGATGGGGACTTGATCCTAAATCACATCAGTCAAGCATCTAGGATGTTCCGGAGAAAACAGGGTCAGATAGGTCAAGTAGGTCAAGCCAGGTATGATCTGTAAATTGATTTTTCTCTGTGAAAAGAATGAGGTCACAATGTAATGGCTGTTTTCAGTCAAATTAAAAGTTAAAAGCAGCATAGTAAGAGTTTATGAAATGTTTTGTTTCAAGCACAGAAAAACACATGGAAGTGTTCAAACTTCCTCCTCAAGGTCTGGGAATACACAAGCTAAGACCCTGATAGGTAAAAGTGGTTTTCAGTATAAGAACATAAACAATGTTCTATACTAATAATGTTTTTATTAATCTGTGCTTGAATGACTGAAGTTTGAAATTACTTATATATATGATGAAATGAATTTTGGATATGACAAGGTTCATTAGAGATAAGTAAGTTGTTGACACTGAGATCGAATATCTTGTATTTCATGAAGCATACACATGGAGCACAAACATTGACTGAAGAAAGTCAGTTTGCATTTAAAAACGGAACAGTTCAGTGTTTGCTTTTACACACATTTATCTGTATTTAGTGAGTCTCTGAGTCATTTCAAACACAGGAAACTCAGTACGTTTATTTTCTAACAAATACTTTGCACCTACTGGCTTCCACAGGGGATCATTTCCTGCAGTTAGGTTAATATTGGTTAACAAACACTGGTCACAAAAACCACTTAACCTACAGGCGTTATTAGGACTGTAAGAGGAATTGTGTCGAAAACTGCGGAGCAACTAATTACGCTAAATTAGAAAAAGAGGCCCAACTGCAGTTAAAATGTCACTTTTGTTTGATTGTGAAATAACAGAATCAGCTAACTGACATGTGTTCAGAATAATGATGTGGACAGCCTGAACGTCCAATTCTGAATTTGTTCTCTCTCTCTCTCTCTCTCTCTCTCTCTCTCTCTCTCTCTCTCTCTCTCTCTCTCTCTCTCTCTCTCTCTCTCTCTCTCTCTCTCTCTCTCTCTCTCTCTCTCTCTCTCTCTCTCTCTCTCTCTCTCTCTCTCTCTCTCTCTCTCTCTCTCTCTCTCTAAAATCACACATATATGTTTATTTTTGTTAAACACATCTGAACAAGTCAGTTTAACTGGTATTGTTTAATATCTCTTGTAATGTCCAGTAATGGTCAGTTTTAAGTACAGTTTGACCCCTTTAATATCTGGTCGACACGGAGACAGGAGTCTGCATGTGCTGCCTTTAACCTGCCGGATCCTGCATTCCATCAGCTGGAGTTCAGAGCCTCTCTGCAGCTCTGAATACATGATGACGTATTGTCAACATCATGTTCCTTCGTCAAGGCCTCAAACTTCCCTTATCGTTCTACAGGACTCCTCATGCCTCTGAATAAAGTGAACACTCAGCTCGTATGAGTTGCTTCATTAAAGAATGAACTCTTAAATATAATGTGAACATTTAAAACCTATAAGTTAATCATTAAATAATACTATGGTTGGATGAACAAATATAATAATAACAATAATAATAATAATAATAATAATAATAATGTTTTGATTAATCTGTGCTTGAATGACTGAAGTTTGAAATGACTGATATATATATATATGATGATAAGAATGTTGGATATGACAAGGTTCATTATAGATAAATTAAAGTTAACTTAAATGTCATGACACATAGATATTTTCGTACCCCCACAAATCAGAACATCTGAAGACATGTTTCTGAGATTCTTGGTAATATCCCTTAACATGGCACACTGATTTGTTAAGAAATTAATATGAGAATATTAAAACAGTGCTCACTTTACGGTGACTCAGTTCTAGAGGAAGCTACGGAAACGGCCATCCGTAGTGAAGTCTCTTTAACCCAGAGCAATCTTTGACATGCCGCCAAGGTTGCTGCAAAGCTGACACAGACAAACCTGTTCCTTCAGAACAAAGCAACTTGCTCCTTCAGCTACTCAGAAACAGCTGCTCTAAGACGCAACCAATTTCATCTATCGTGTGACCCGGAGGCAACTCAGGACTGACTTGGTCGCATCGAGGGTTTTTCTAAGAACCACGTGCATTGGGGTCATCGGCTCCTTGACACCTCGGATCCAAACGGGGGTCTCCAAACGGGTAAAGTAGACACACAGATAGCGTCTGATGCCTTTTGATAAGAATCAACTTCATAGCTTAACGCAAACCAAATTCTTTCCCTTTTACACCCAAAACTCAGTTCTTAGATACGAAAGTTCTGATAACATCATATTCACACATAGGCACCATACATCACATTCCATCCACCTAGATCCATCCATCACAGTAAATATTAGTTAACTTGTCATGTTTTAATTGTTTGGAAAATAAATTCTTACATTTATAAACCTGGCTCTTTCCTTGAATCAAGACAAAGTGTTTACAATCCCTGAATAAACAAAGAATCCTAGAATCTTCTGATTAAACATCCAAAGACCAAGCAGGTTGATATTCTATATGTATATAGAGTATCACAGCTTATTGGTCGTAACTACAGGTAATATATTAAGCTATTAAAGCACTACATTTACCAACTCCTACACTCTCAGAATGTGAATAACCTTTGTATCAGCCGTGTTTGTCATTACTTTCACGACCCCTTTGACTGGTCTAGGGTGTGAAGTGGTAACATAAAAAGGCATGTGCATGATGGTAAAATCAGACAAGGTTTTTATTACACAAGGATTTAAAGTCAGTCAAACCTCCAAACATAATAAAAGTCATCTAATATCAATTTACTTATGGAACGGTTTACTCACGACAATCACCGCACTCAAGTGTACACCGGGAAAGTCTCAGCAGTGAAGCGTCTTCTCTGCCGTGCTCCTCGCTTGACTCGCGAGATTGCAAAATCCTTCTAGACTTCCGCCAACCTCCTCGCGAGATCACACGATCGCTCGAGACTTCAAAGGTTATGGTTTGTTTATGCAATCTGCCAATAAACCAAAAAGAAGGAAATCACTAAGTTATTGCTGTTGTTGGATGTCATATATGATTTTGTTCCTGTCCACTGCCAGGATTAAAGCCATGAAAAACATGCTGATGCACTTCTGGAATGATGCTGTGAGTAAACAAGCCATTAGGCCACACGTAAGCTACATATCTATGAAACTGCATTGCTGCAATACTTTTATTTAAAAATTATCAGGGAATTTTACATTGAAACTGTGTGATTTCCCTTCTAGCCCTATGTCAGCTGTGGTAATTGACGCATCCCGGAAGCGGGTTGCAGCAAAAAGAACCCGATCCTATCTTCCGCTTCTGGAAAGCGGCTGAAAATTGCTGCGTTGCGGCTGGTTTATTACACTCCATTGACTATAATGGACTCTATCTGAAGCAGTGCTATTTTGCTGCCGTTCCGCGCCGCTGAATGTGCTTTCTTTTTCCAAGTCGTCACTGAAGAATTAAACGTGCTGTAAACAGAATTTAAAATAGATTCATTGGTTTTCCCAAAGAACCATGAATCAGATTCAGTCACATGAGTCTTCTCCAGATGAAGGTGAAGTTTGGATGTTGGGTTCAGGTTTATCTTCAGCAGCATATTTCATATTCCTGACTCATAACACAAAACCCACCAGTTTGTGAGTCCATCAGAGACTGCCGGTCTGGTTCAGGTCAGTCTCTTTGCCGTGAGCGCTGAAGCTGGGTTTTCTCTGCGGATCCACCGGTGGCTCAAGCGCTCACACACAAGCTGCATTTGAACTTTCTTTTAGGATTCAAGAAACAACCTGAAGTTTCCACTCAGATCGAAGAGATTTACAGTCAAACCCTGCAAGTAAACACGGAAACTTTTCCATTCAGAGATGTGTCGAACGTGTCCATCACAAGTGTGTGCGTGCATGTGACCTTGCCTCCTATTGATCGGATTTTAAAGAAAACCCACAACTCATCCACCAGGAGACTTTCATGTTGTGCGTTTATGAGAAAATGAACAACACTTTTTATTTCTGGGATCCTGGACGCTCAGAAAAACGGGTCAAACCAGCAGAAAGGAAGGCAGCTTTTGATTTGCTGCAGCTGCAGATGAATTTGTGAGGCTTTACACAAATGTGTGGGCGTGTGTTTGTGTCATTGTGTGTCTGAGACGCACAATTTTTCTCTTATTGACTCAATCAATCACACGGCGGTGTGATAACAGCAGCTTTGTGTGTGCGCAGACCTGTTCAAGTGGTGATTGACTTTAATTACTAACAGCGATGTGAGGAGCACAATAATGTTCCCTTGTCCCTCTGCTGCTGCTTGTTTTTCTTCTTCTCTCATCATCCATTTATATAACAGTGCACAACCCCACAGTGAGTGTGTGTTAGTGTGCGGAGGATGGTGATGTAACGCAACAGTGGAGGAAAATGGCTGTCCTCCTTTTTTGTCATCAGTTTTTATGAGATTTCTTGTCAGTAGCAGCTTCCTGTCGTTGCACCTGAACAGCAGGAAGCTCACTGATTGGACAGCTACTCCAAACCGAGACAAGAAACGCCTTAAAGAAAAACACAATCAGTCCTGTTTGTGTGCTTTAAAAATAAAGATTTCATGTGCTATGGGATAATGAAGAAATAATTGGGTTTAGTGATTTACTATAATTGTTATAATGCAGGGTTTGGCTTCACTTAATTGGCTGAGATTCTGTGATTGTGTTGTTTTTTTTAATTGTGATTATTTATGGTGGAACTGACACTGAAACACAACACTGTATCACAAGAGTAGAAAGGCTTCTTTGGGCTTTATCCAGCAGCGCTGGTTTAGAGCCAGACTCTCATTTAGAACCAGTTCTTTGTGTTTTGACTCCTAAAGCGGCAGATGAGGGGTTCTTTTCCATGACAGATGTGTCGGAAAAACAAACTGAAAAACAAGAAAAGTAAAAAAACAACAACACAATTTGTTAAAAAGATTTTTTCCTCAATTTGAAATCCCATATGTATGAATGTGCAGCATACAGTGTTGTTTTATGAAAATTTTTAATGTTTTTGACAATAAAATTAAACCTGTGTGTGTGTGTGTGTGTGTGTGTGTGTGTGTGTGTGTGTGTGTGTGTGTGTGTGTGTGTGTGTACTTGTCTTTATATGTTTAAGTGGACACATTTTTACTTGAACTTGTAACATGTGGACATTCCCACATCGTCATTTCCACATCGTGGAGACGTTTTGCTGGTCCACACAATGCTAAGCACCCTAAAACTTTGGTGTTAGAGGTATGGTGTGAGATAACTTTTAATTTATTTTAGGTTAGGATTAGGACTAGAATCCCATTGGTTAGGGTATGGGCCAAGCATAGTGGGGTCACTAACATGAAAGGAAGTCAATGGAGGTCCACACAAGAATATAAATACATGTGTGTGTGTGTTTGTGTTTGTATTCTAATGAAACTCTTTTAAGTAATTATTGGTTGAACATCCACAACTCATTCATTTTTTTTACGTCAGCCCCATTGAAGATAATCACCACAGCAAACCAACTCAGTTTGCTGCAGCAAATCATGAACTATGTGCTGCGCCACCTGTTCCCCTCTTTGCTGTTGGATCCATATCTTCATGTGAACACGCATGTGTCTGGGACACTGCTCAAATTAGATGGAGTCATTTAAATGTTCATTTTCTCAGACCTAAAAAACTTTGTTATCCGTCAGTGGATCTTGTACTGCTCTGTCCAGTAATGAGATGTCTTCACGTTTGGTGATGGTTAACTTTATTTGGGGCGATGGAGGCATTGGAGTTAAGTGCCCATCTCTTAACCAGAGGGTTGCGGGATTGAGTCCCAGTTTGTTTGCAGTCATTGTGTCCTTGGGCAAGAGGCTGTTTACCATTTATTTTTTATTTGGTGGTGATGGAGAAGTCTTAATGTCTGAAGAGATATGCAGAGCTAAGACAGAGAATAGCCTTCAACTCCATGTTTGGTATTCTTGAATACAATAATTGTCATTTAACAATCTACAGCTTTGCCTCTGCTTTGGGAAACATTTCTTGGATGCAGAATCTGTTTGAAGCAGATAATTTAACCCTGGCTTTCGTCAGAGGAGTAAACATTACACAATGTTTGTGAAGCATGATACACAGCTAAAAGTCATCGTTATTGTCAACGGCTGTTTCCACCAGCCAGGAAGGTGAAACTGACTTATTTTGTCTCAAGGCAGCATCTGCTTGTTGTTAACACTTTTGTAAACTTTCAGACCTGACTGTATGTCGGGTGCACAATATTTTATGTACTTTTTCTTTTTCAACTCCTTGAATTGAGGACACAACATCCGCTGCTCTCAGTGTAAAGACTCTGTGATTGCATGCAGGGAATCCAATTCAAGAACATGAGGTAAAAACGTGCAATGACTGACCAGTGTGCAGTCACATTGTTTACACCTTGATTCTATTGGTTTTGCCCTGAGGTTTTTTATAATCAAATTATTTGACTAATTTGATGAATGGATTCAGCCTCAAACTCGGTTTTATAGATATTGAGTTAACACTTCATGTTATTATATGAGTTACTTATAAAATGCACTGGCTGCTAACTTTTTTATTATAGCAGTATCTTTTAAGATGGAGTATATTATTTTTTAATGTAAGCAGCAAAAAGGATTAGAAATCCTCAACATCACTATTTGATTAAAGTCTTCTTAAAAATATCAAACTTCCATAAATGTTTAATGGTTGTAATTAGATGTTTATTGTTTGTATCCTTTGTTGAGTTCATTTCACATTGAGAACCTGACATATAAATGTTTTTGTATACATTCATTATGTATTAATATTTAAGGATTAAAGTTTGTCATTTATTATTTAAGATGACATTTTATTCTTGTTTGGGATTTAAAGGGCAACTTTACTCATATTTTAATACATTTGCAGTTGTCTCTAGTAGGAACTAATTACTTGAAATTCATTTTTTGGGGGCGGGGGGAAAGCACCGGTGCACCTGCTTAAGGATGTAGAAGCCAGTCAGAGGAGAAAGTAGCTTCTAGAACGTGACAGAAAATTGCAGGATCTGGGGTGTGTCCGAATCCACGGGAAGGATGCTTGTAAGAGTGCGATGACGTCACAGCGCAGCGACGAGTACTGTCCGATTTCCAAGAATACTCATTCTCGCATCCTCAAATGTGTCCTCGCTCCACCCACATTTCGAGGACGGGTCTGTTGTATCCTCACAGAACAAGGCTATCCCAGCATGCTTTGCGCGCCGGCTGTGGATTTTCAACAGGAAGAGAAAATGGGGAGAGCTACAAAGTTTTAAACGTAAGTTTGTTAAAAACTAGCCGTAGAAACCTTAAAAGCTTAAAGCAGTTCAGTTTATAGACATTTTTCGTCTGTATATTTGTTTTTAAAATTACATTTTAGGCAGAAATCAGCCAGAATGTGTTTGTATCGCGGGTCCCAGTTATTCCTGTGTGTGTGTGTGTGTGTGTGTGTGTGTGTGTGTGTGTGTGTGTGTGTGTGTGTGTGTGTGTAGCGAATTAAACTTGTCATTTGTTTTAAGGACAACGGAGCAAAGAAGCGTTTTTATTAAGCTTAGAGGTGAAGAGTGAAGCTGTTTACACATGACCACAGACGTTCTTCTGTGAAAAGTAGTTTTACATTCAGAGATTTACACAGCTGACCTGTTTTAATTAAGTAAAACGTTTGTGTGAAGAATATAATTTTTATCTTTTCATGTGGATAAATGTAAAATTTGTTTTTTGCCTTTTTGTCACCTGTGGTCTCTGATTTTCTCTGTTTTGGACTGCAGGTATCCAGGGTCAGGAGAGGCTTTACCTGGTGGTCATCCTGGGAGAGAGGCCTTCTACTGTTGTTGCGTAATTTAATTTATACTATTGTTCTTATATTACCTTAAACTTAAATTACCTTAAAGGAAGTCAGAACACACACACAGAGGGATTAGATTCTTAATTTGGTAAATTGTAACAAACCTTAAACAGACAACAAACTCTGCAAAGTGTGACACTTTGCAAAGGCCATAACAAACGTTACAAAGCTCACTTTGTAACGGGTGAGAGTGAGGCACAGAGACACACTGGAGTCAGAAGCCATTTTCCTCTCACAAAGGAGCCGAAGCTCATGGAGGGATTCATTTCACAAAATGTTCACACCCACAAATTCCACAATCACAAGAGAAGTTTCTAGAGTTGAGCTAATGGAAAAACACCTTGGTCTTAGAATGCACAGGACAAAGGAATTCTTCAGATACTAGAACTACAAGTTTCTTGGTCTGGCAGAAAACTCCCTGGTTTAGCTGGTTTGGACTTTTCCTAAAAGTGAGGTAACTTCACAGTCAAAGATGAACAATATAAAAAATACCTAACAACTGTCATCATGTTAATGTTATTTAGCTGGTTGATATTTGAACACACTTATGTTACATGAACAGAAAATGAAAAGATGGTAAGGAGACAAGATTATTTATAATAGGTTAAACTTATTTACAGATCAAAACCAGTATGGACCAGTTATGTATGGTTAAAGCAGGATTAACTTGAGTGACTCTTCCTGGATCATTTATTTAAACTGAGTGAGCGGGAAGTCTTTAACAGTGCAGGTGGATCTGCTGCAGGAGGATCCAGACGTGGATGGAGGGCTGGAGCAGACCCGTGGCTGGACGTTTCTGGCCAGAGGAACATCATACAGAACGGTCTGCAGAGAGAGCTTTGGAACACTTCCTCTCACTGTCCACTCCATCGTCCATCTACAGGGCCTGCTGGGCTGGCTCAGACGACGGCTGTTACATCTCTGTGAATTACTTGCCTGTTAACAGTAGTGGTGGTCTGCTGGTACCTCCTCCAGGACAGAGCACCACTGACCTCCACACACATCTTCCTCAGGCTCATCCTCCAGACCCACAACTTCACCAGCAAAGAGGCAGATGTTCAGCACAGTTTATGCTGACTTGTAATAGATTAAATAAGAGTTTATTTTAATAGAAAAATGTAAAACAAAATATATAACCTGCAGTCCACTGGTTCTGTTCAGTTTAAAGAAAAGCAGCAGGGAATACTACGGAGAATATACATTTTTAAGACAGATCTAATCATTATTACGCCGGGGACACACCGGCCGCCGAAGCGCCGCGAAAATAGGACCGCCTTCATTCGGCGCCCTTGATAAGCTATTCTATAGACCACATGGGCCGCCGAAGCGCCGCGAATTGCCTCGCGCCGGCGCTCCAGCCCGCACCGTGCAGCGATCATTTCGGCATTGGCTCTATTTTTTTCGCGAGCCACGGGTGAATCGCGTCAATTCTGGCAGGAAGTCAAACCTAGACATAAGAGGCAGGCCGGTAAAGTTAACAAAATAAAGCATTTCAAAATAAAAATTCCGCAATAGTCAAATGTGTTCGTAATCAGACACTGCAGAAAAACCAAACGAACACACACACACATACACACACATCGAACTTGTGTGCGTGTGTGACCACGTGAAGGGGGGTGTGGTTTTGGGTGTCTTTTCACCGGAGCAAACTGGATAGAGAGGCAGAAAGTCTGAGGCAAGCAGTTAAGATGGATGACTTTGAATTACTTATGGAAGTTGAGAAACACAAGGAGTTGTACGACCCCCGAAAAACATGGTTATTTACGTACCCATTTCAGAAGAAACTGCTAGGATACAGCTGCAGAATTGGAGCGGGTTCCAAGAGATTCAACTGGCAGAAACAACTCATAAAAGTTAAAGTTAAAGTCCCATTAGTTGTCACACACAGGTGTGTGTGCGAAATTTATTCTCCGCATTTGACCCATCCCCTGGGGGAGCGCCGCGGTGAGCTGCAGACAAGCCGCGCTTATAGTATAGGTTCACACACACACACACACACATGCACGCACGCACACACACACACACAAACACACACACACACACACACACACACACACACACTTACAAACACTCAAACATAGAGGAAAAAGAGCTGAGAAAAGGCAGAGAGGAAACGGAGGACACCAAGTGTTTAAAAGAAAAACTACAGCTGAGCCAAGGCGCGCCTCGACTGGGGCGCGTCTGATCTGAACTGAGGAGCGGCGATCAGCGGCCGAATTTCGTGAGCGATTGCTTTGCGGCGCTTCCGCGGCCGGTGTGTCCCCGGCGTTAGGCTTAAGTTGAATAAGCAAATGCACATTGAAAACACTTCAATGCTATTTTATTAAAAAGCCTGTTTTTTAAAACGTTTTATCCCCATTTGATGCAAAATAAGTTCTAAGGTCCAATTTACATTAGAAAACATCCTGCTGCATTCAACATTTATAATGCATTTGGTTTATATTAATTACCTACATGATAATACTCTGTAGTAATGTGTTGTGTACGTTTAACAAGTTCATTCTGTAGCTCAAAACGTACATGAAACCATCTAAAGTTAACATGTAAGTCCTGAAAGCTTCTAGAATAAACAAAGTTACTTTACCTGTAAACGGTTGTGAACAAACGCTGCTGATGGACGTGAAGCTGCTCTAGCTCCTTAATATTCCTGCACGATTTTTGCTAGCTTTAGCATTTTCCCTTCACCTCTACGGGACCTACGGGCCACCGTAGAGGTGAAGGCTAGACTGTCCGAATTCAGAGCCGCTGGGTTCTGGTTTTAGCGGTCTTCAAGGACCCGGCCTTGCTAGACCGGCGAGGACCCGTACTCATAAGCATCCTTCCTGTGGATTCGGACACACCCCTGGAGTCTTATGTCCTTATATTTGCACATCTCACTTCTGATTGGATAACAGCAACACAACTCTACCACTGACTGTAGATCCTGTAGGATTTCCACTGTGATGTGGAGATGCTAATGCTAATGGTTAGCTTCTACTAGTCAAGACATTCTCTGCCGTTTGCTGGACGCTAAACCAACAACAGTCTTCCCTGTCACGAGTCAAGAAGGGTGAGTCCATAAATGTTAAGTGGCAGTGTGACAGATATGTCAGGAGTTTAAAACATTTGAGTTTCAGCATCTATTTTCCATCAGAAGCTATCGCAGGAGATTGATGTAGTTGGGTGACTGATCATTTTCAAAAACAGGGAGTAAAAATGGTTTCTCAATGAATCTGCTCTTTAAAAGGTAGATTTTTGTTTACATTATTTTCCTTGATGATCTGTTTCAAGCTTTTTAAGTTCAAGGTATGAATGCTGGTTTCACTTTAATTCATCAGACAGTCCAGATGACTAACTGCTGTAAGGATGGCCTGAGTTGGGTGGACTGAGTGTGTGTTTACAGCAGCTGTTACCTTGCACATCATCACATATTGGGAGGCTTAGTAATCAGTTAGCGTTAGCGACACTCCTGGTTAAATATGCATGCAGCAGCGATGCAGCATCTTTAATTAAACGGGAATAATCCTCTGTTATTCCTGCATGAATTGTTCATGATGACTCTGCTGCCAATTAACACCGAACATCACACACATATGTGCGCACGCACTCCCTGACAAGTCTGTGCCAGTGTCTCCAGAACTAACTTTTATTTTTTATTTTGGAAGAAAAAAACATAATCACTTTGTCTCCTTACTGGGGGGGGGGGGGGGGGAGACTTCTGTTGGTGTGTGAGAGAGGAGGTAGCAGATGTAGTTTCAGTCTGACAGCAGGAAGCACTGCAGCACCTTTATACTGCTTCACACCCTTTAGCTTTTACACCTGAACTGTTATGAACAGCAGTATCGGTTCTGAATCTTACACCAATCAGCCAACAGTGGGGGACTTATCTGTTATAATTGTACTGAGAAGTATCTCCACATCTGGGTGCATCTCACTTCATTCTAAACATATTTCTGTTTCATTTCATGTGTTTGTCCTTTCTCAAAAAAATAAAAATAAAACAGCATAATAAAAAAATGACGGAATTTGAACTCTTTTAGAGAAGTTCAAAAATTGCCAAATTAAGCTAAAAGAAAGCATAAAAGCCTGGTTAATAATGCAAACATTCATTTTTGGTGAATTTTAAATGTGTTTTACCCCCTCAACATTTAACAAAAGCTTATAATAAAAAAAATATGAGGCATAAAAGGGCCTCTTATGTTGTCTTCAATAAGATTTCCTGGGTTGGTTGTTTTCCAGTTTCTTGGTGTTATTTGAGTCACGAGCGCCCTTGTCCACTTGAAAGGATGTCGGGACCACTCTGATCATAAATCCCGGCTTTCAAACATGTTTTATTTTCTTGGTCTGATTTTTGGGGCCAATAGACTTGCTTGTTGAATGTGATGTATAGCCAATCAGAAAGCAATAAGGTGATGGAAGCACGCAGCACGCTCCTCCTCCGCCCATATTTGTTTACTCTGAGGTAATTTTTTCTCTTGCAGGATTTCCAATCTGAGCAAAAGTGATTCATGTGTGTGGTTTTTGCTGGTCTGCATCCACAGTGAGTTTTTATCACCATGTGTGTGATCTGTCGTTCTTTAAAATTCCTACAACCATTTAAAAATGCCACCATGTGAACAGGACTTAACTTTTTATCATGTACAGCAGAATCATGATCAGCTTTGGGAACCACTGGCCCATAAAACCTCGACCATTGAAATATTGAAATATAATTTGTTTTTTGTTTTTCTTTTTTGTCTGTGAGCCCAGCAGGACACAAGAGCTGCCAAATTTTAAGTCCTTGCTTTTTAAATACTCAATACAGTGTCATGATCCGCCCCAGCCTCCCTGACTGTTTCTCTCCTGCCCTGATTAACCTAATTGTTCTCACTTGTCCCTGATTACTCTGCCCATGTGTTCCTGATTCCCTTGTGTATTTATACCTCCCTCCTTGTTGCTGTCTTTGTCGGTTCATTGTCGCTTGTACATGTTCGTTTGTCCTGTTGCTCCCGTCCTACAATAAACATCTTTTTATTTTTTACATCCGTCTGCCTGCTCTTCTGCCTCCTGGAACCCACCACCACACATGGTCTGCCACCTCCACCCGCAGAACATGACAGAATGAACCGACCAAACCTGGACCTGTGGTGAGCTAGCACCTGCCCCTGGAGGATTATTTTTTCTTTTTTGTCCCTTTCAGCTGTGGGAGATTTCTGGCCTGGAGTTTGTGTTTTCGGCGCATCCTACCTGTTCTCGGGGTGGTCAAAGTTCCTCTGGGAGATCCTGGCGCATCCTATTTGTCTTCGGGGTGGCCAGGGTCATTCTCTTCCTGCTGTTTCGCCCCGTCCCATTCGTCTCCTGGAAGCCGTGGATCCTGGAGCCTCAAGGGAGCTACACCCCCTACGCACGCCATTATTCTCCGGTGTGGTAGGGCTGGTCTCCCCGCACTTCTTCGGTGGATCCTGGAGCCTCAAGGAAGCTTCACCCCCTACGCACACCATTATTCTCCGGTGTGGTAGGGCTGGTCTTCCCGCTCTTCTCCGGCTTCCCTTCACCCGAGCCTCCGCCGATGGACCCAGCAGATCGGGATGTGCACCTGCTCTGATTGGGATGTCGAGTACCTGCCGCCGAGCTTGGCTTCCACGCGTCGCTCCCGCTGCTCTACCATTTCCTGGTCCATGCCTGCAGGTTCTCCGCCTGCAGGTTCTCCACGCGGCAGTTCCTGCTGGGGCCTATGCCTGCTGCTGCAGTTCCTGCTGGGTCCCACGCCTGCTGTGCAGTATGTCTCAGTAGTCTTCGTGTCAATTCAAGTCAAGTCTTCGTGTCAAGTCAAGTCAAGTCAAGTCTTCGTGTCAAATCAAGTCTTCGTGTCAAATCAAGTCTTCGTGTCAAATCAAGTCTTTGAGTCAAGTCTTCGTGTCAAATCAAGTCTTCGTGTCAAGTCAAGTCTTTGTGTCGTGTCAAGTCAAGTCTTTGTGTCGTGTCAAGTCAAGTCTTTGTGTCGTGTCAAGTCAAGTCTTTGTGTCATGTCAAGTCAAGTCTTTCTGTTGTGTTGTGTCAAGGTCTTTGTGTCGTGTCAAGGTCTTTGTGTCGTGTCCCAGTCATTTGTTCGAGTCCCTGTGCCAAGTGTTCGAGTCCCAAGTCTTCGAGTCCCAGTCATGTGTTCAAGTCCCTGTGCCAAGTGTTCGAGTCCCTGTGCCAAGTGTTCGAGTCCCAGTCATGTGTTCGAGTCCCTATGCCAAGTGTTCGAGTCCCAAGTCTTCGAGTCCGAGTTTCCCTGGTCTAAGTTCTTGGACACGTCTGTTGCTCGTCAGACGGAGTGCCGCCTACTCTTAGAGGCCCCTGCTCCGCAGCCCTGGACTGTGTTTGTTCCCTGGTCTCGTCTTCCGTGTTCCCTGGTCTTGTGTGCCCTAGTCTGGTCTTCGTTCGTCCCTGTGTCTCCTGTGCTCTGTGGCTTGTGGGCGTCTGGTATCCACCCCTTAAGGGGGGGGGGGGGGGGGGGTACTGTCATGATCCGCCCCAGCCTCCCTGACTGTGTCTCTCCTGCCCTGATTAGCCTAATTGTTCTCACCTGTCCCTGATTACTCTGCCCGTGTGTTCCTGATTCCCTTGTGTATTTATACCTCCCTCCTTGTTGCTGTCTTTGTCGGTTCATTGTTGCTTGTACATGTTCGTTCGTCCTGTTGCTCCCATCCTACAATAAACATCTTTTTATTTTTTACATCCGTCTGCCTGCTCATCTGCCTCCTGGAACCCACCACCACACATGGTCTGCCACCTCCACCCGCAGAACATGACATAAAGTCAGCCTCTAAAAATAATTCTGTATTTTATTTTGTTTTTATCTCAATCGTTTTTTGCATTTGATCTTTTTATCATTTTTATTTCTGCACTGTGGACATTCTTCAACTGAAAGAAACTCAGTGAGGTTTCTATATAAAATCTCAGGCATTTGTTGAAAGCATTTATTTTTTAACCCATAACTTTTTAAAACAGTTTCTTCTTTTTATAGTCAGGTCATGTTGAACATGGAGTTGACAGCAGAGCGGTTGGATTTAATTGTGTTAATTTTAGCATTCAACTGCACACAACTCTGCAGGCTTAAAGAAATGTGAACAACTCTGTTTCCAACCATCTGCCAACATCTGATGCACCACGCCGTGTATGAAAATCATTCAGCACCGCAGGTCCATCACACAGCTGTAAGTAATAAAAACCAGAGAATTCACGGCTCTTCCAAATGGGGTTAAAGGTCGTTTCATTTCAATAATAATCCACACATCTCCTCTTTCGATGTTTACCAATTAGCAGCTGATTCTTCTGCTGCTGCTGCACGCTCCATGAACCCCAGAAGAAGGCAGTTTGAGTTCTACCACATCAAGGCACAAACTCCAAGTTGTGAACAGAAAATGGACTTCTTATTGGACTCACCTACAGCTATTAATTACAGCTCGTTTCTTTAATTTGTGTAATTATTCCCCACCTGCGGCTCTTGTGTCAGGCTCAGCTGGATGTGGAGGAGAGCATCTCTCTGAGCACTTTTTCCTGCTCAAATGCAAAAAGAAAATCTGATCTGAGAAAAGAGCAGGTGCCACTAATAACATTAATGATTTCCTTTTTACAGAAACCCATAGATGTGACATTAATCTTTTTCTTTTTTGAATATTGAAGACAAAAACTGTCACATCATCTTTAGTCAGCCTTTTATCTGTCTGTGAAGTCGACCCATTACCTGCTTCGGGAGTGCCAAATAATCGACTCCTCCGTCCTGTTTATCCACTTTAATCTGCATCGTCGTCTGAATCGATGCTAATGCTCTCTATGAAATGTTCGCTTGCTGCCAGTGCTGCTCTTCCTGATTAAATATTGACAGAAGAGCATCATGCTTTGATAGCTTTCTGAATACACTCATCTCACCTGAGCTGCTTACCTGCTCTACCTCATACTGGCACCAGCCGAGAAAAGAATTAAAACAAATGACTTCACTAAATACTGGCCTCTGAACTGTTTAAACGTGCATTTTATTCCTCATGTGCTTATGTGTGAATGTATTAAAATGGAAATGTAATGAAAGCACCTGGGACCATCAACTCTGAACAGAACTGAGGTCTACGTTAAGACCTTCTGCCATTCCTGATAAGCCTGAATGTGCAGCTTCTTCATCTAAAGCAAAGCATTAGCAGTGAAAATAATTTAACAAAATGAGAGCAACAGATTCTAATTTGTGATTTTTTTTCCTAGGCCAGGTGGCAGATTAAATGATCCAAGATGTGCTGTGAAAAAACGATAAATTAATTAGAATTTTAGATTTTTGTTTGTTTGTTTCTAAACCTTCTAGTGGCTTGGTGTAATTCTAAAATCATACCTCCTTTAAAATAAAGCAGATATTCTTGATTGTTTAGATGTATACAATTGGTTATTCACATCGATGCCACACAACCGACCAACGACTTCTCAAGCACGTATAAAATAAACAATGTACTGGTCCATGTTGACATAAGAGCAGCACACAGTTACATCCATAATGTGAATCTCTTATTCCACCAAACCTAAACGGTTGTGGACTGACTGAGATGTGGTGACTGTGGAGATCGTTAGAGTACAGTGAACTTGTACTTGTCCTGTGCTTTGTGACATGATGGATTATCCTGCTGTAAGTAGCTATCAGAGGATGTGTCCACCGTGGACCCAATTTCTGTTCTGGTTCTGCTGAACCTGACTGCAGCCGTTGACACTGTTGACCGAAGTAGCTGAACTATCAGCAAAATAAGGTAAAAACTTTGCTGCTCTGCGTATTAGATAAGAACAGAAAACCAGTGGAAATAGAAAAGAAACAGAAATAACATAACTCCCTGAACCGTCTACAGGTGGTTCAGAATGCCTGTGCTCGGCTTCTGACCAACTCCTCCAAACACACCCACATCACCCTGCTTCTCCTCCAGCTTCACTGGCTGCCAGTCAACTTCAGGGTTCATTTCAAGATCCTGGTTCTGGTCTATAGGGCCTTACATGGACAAGCACCATCTTACATTGGTGATCTTCTCAGTCCCTACACCCCCAGCAGGTCCCTGAGGTCCAGTGATCAAAGTCTACTGGTTGCACAGCACACCAGGCAAAAGACCAAAGGTGGCAGATCATTTGCTGCTGTGGCCCCCAGACTCCGGAACTCTCTACGCCTGAGCCTGAGATCAGTGGACTCCTTTAAAAAGCAGCTGAAAACTCACCTGTTCAAGCTGGCTTTGGTGTGATCTTCTCTTGATCCTCTTCTTCTTCACTAGCTTATTTTCATGCAGCTGCTTCTATATTTTCTGTACATTTTCAGACAATTTTCTGTTCTCGGCTGACACGAGTGACACCTGGTGTGGTCTTTTACTACCTAAGTCCATCCAGAACAACGTGTTGTGATATTCTGCAGACTTTGTTTGGAACCAGGTGCTATTTGACTAATTCAATCTCCCCTAATGTTAAAGGGACATTTTTATCCTTGTTACTGCTGCTGACTGGATATTTCATCCTTTTCAAACCATTCTCTGTAAACTTCAGTGATTGTTGTAGGTTCAAATCCCAGAATATTCAGACCAGTCCCAGTCTCATTGCAACACATTCTCACACCCGAAGCGTTTGGGAGTCCCAACACATCGGGAGGCAACACGCTGTGCCAGAGCGTTGGTTTCCGATGTCCGTGGTAAAACACATATTTAACTGACATTTAACCTCTAACCTTTTGCTGTTTAAGCTTCCCCTCACCCACATCCTAACCTTAACCCTGTTTCTCATTATAAACTTCCCATTAACTGTGTTGGAGAGAGATGTTACAACGAGAAGCAAAGTTTTTCATGCACAAGAGGGTTGAGGTTAGGATGGGGTGAGGGAAAGGTTAAATAGCAAGAGGGTAAAGATCACAATTCGGTGAAATCTCCAATGCCTCCCGACGCGCTAGGGCTCCTAACGTGTCGGAAACAAACGCTTGGTCACCCATCGTCATTTTTTTGACGCTCCGGGTGTGAGAATGTGTTGCTCATTTAAAGAGTCCCTCAATTCTTCTCCATTCTGAAGCTTGCTTAGATCTTTTTCAGCTGTTCTCACCACATCCAGATGTCATTCCATGATTAAATGTTTGTGGCTGAACAGATGTCATCTAATTAAGTTAACTGTGAATGTTTATGTAAAACACACACGCGCACACACACAAAACATTTTCTTCTACGATGCAGCAGGTTTTTGTATTTTTCCAGTTCTTTTGAAAAAGGATTTTACAAACCTCATGTTTACCTGTAACAGATTTTACAGCGAAACATAAATCTGGCTGTAAATTAAAACTGCAATACATTAGTTTCTTAGGCTCATTAGCAACATACTCATATTTATATCATTAGATTAGAATTTCCCAATTGGTTTTAAAAAGTAGAGAAAACATGTCCAAATATAAACTGGAAACTCTGCTTTATTTCAAATCCAAAAAACTACTTAAAATTAAGACTGACATTAAAAAATATTTAAATATTTTAAGTTAGAGTAAATATATTAAGTCAGCAGGGAATCATTTTAGTCCTAGAGGAATAATAGTTGTTCTGTGTTGGATGGATTTGACATAAAACACCCAAGTACAGTAGAAGGTTGTTTTCCCATTTTCAGATTAAATCTGAAATGTTTTTCCTAAAACAAACTTTATTTGTTCATCCTTAAACGATCACTGCAAAACATTTTTTAATAATTGTTTCTGATTATAATCAATTGCTCTGAGTTTGTCATGCAGGCTAAAAATGAAATTAGTCTCTTACTCACATCTGCATTAGCTTCTGATAAAAAACAGACGGTGAACCTTAAGGATCTGAATAACCTGACAGATCAAACAACAACGTTGCAAGTCAGTGGTAGATTTGCATTGCTGTTACCCAGTGCGAGGATAGCTGTCCAGAGAAAAGGAAATAATACTCCAAATCCTGCCGTCTGAAGCTCTGCACCGATGTGGTGCGCCAGTGTTTGGCCCCCTCCCCCCAAATATGACTTACTTTCTGCTAGAAACCATAGCAAATGTATTGATTGAATCAGTGTCCCACACCTTTAAAAAGTAAATCTGTAAAAATCTAGTTTATGTAATGCCATAATGTCACTCCTGGAGTTTAAAATAAGCCTATTCAATATATGATGTTCGCAAAGAAGCTGTGGAGATGTTTGACCAATCAGCTGGCCGAAGGAAATCATCTGGGTGTTTTGGTGAAACAGCAAATTCCTCCCACATCTGCGAGAAAACCTCCAGATTTCCTCCCCTGCTGCAGTTATCCTTCCTCCCGCCTCAGCAGCCACATTTCTATGAATCCCAGTTAGTCCATTTCCATTGAGGTTCAGCTGTGAGGGAGGAGGATGGGGGTGCACAGCACCGGCGCTATAATCCAGCCTTCCAGAGCGAGGTGAGGAGCACCGGCTTTAACCTCATGTGGGAGGACGAGGAAAAGAAACGCAGCTAATTATTTAGTATACAGAGGCAAGAAGGAGGATGAAGCAACGGCCTGCTCAGCTGCGGCCTTCGGGTCATATCGGTAATGAAGCCCGGACTCAGAGCTTCATCTTTGAAAACCTTCATCAGATCATCCGCGGCCTTGCAGCTTCGAGTCCAGAGGTCAAACGCTGTAAATGCAAGCGCTGCGTCCCACCGAACCCATTACCCAGACAAATGTGTGTGTGTTTCTTCCTGCCGACCTGCAGAACACGAGAAGTTCACCTCTACAACGGCTGTTCTCATTAGAACAACATACAACAAACTCAGCCTGCAGCTCCGAGCGCCCCGAGGCTTAAGGTTAGTATACGGCACTAACCTTTTGCCTCGGGATCTCACCTCCTTGCTGCTTTACCGCAACCATTTCCTTCAAGCCTTTTCTTACTCTCAAATGGACTAATTGAATCTCACAAAAGTCGACAAACCTTTAACCAATTATAATAAAACTTATTTTAATCGTGTTATTTACAACTTAATTGATTTGAGAGTAAATAGAAACCAAAAATGTGCTTTTCTTTGCTGAATGCTTTCTGATTAGCACAGGAACTTCAGCCTTAGCAGAAAATCACAGACTGACTCCGATTCGCACACCAAGATACTAAATTATGTGGTAAACCAGACAAAAGTATATTTTTTGTTAAACTCACTATTTTAAAATGTTTAATTATGAACAATTATGAGTTAATTGTGAATAAAAAATATAGGCTCTCAGTCATCTGGGGATTGGTTCTCCAAGTTCATTTTTTTCCCCTCATCCAAGGAGTATTCAATTTAAACAAAAAGAGTACAAAGTCCCAATCTTTTAAAGGTGCAATATGGAAGACTGACACTTTTTGGTAAAGGTAGGTATTTCCAATTTCCTAAGTGTAGTGATAAATAAAGATTTATACTTATATGTATCAAATGTGGTGTAGAGATAGCTTGTTCCGTCATTTATAAACTTATCTTAATTCATCGGGGCACCACCAAGCCTTTGTTAGTGTGAACTTGGAACACTTGAATCGATATTCAGATTTGTTCAATGTAATCAGTCTCAAATTTAGCACCACCAAATAACCTGAAGGATGAATTCTTGCCAGAATGTGCCGACTATTCTCGAGATCGCTAGAAATGATCAGGCGTTATTTACTTTTGTGAGTTTATTACAAACATCAGTTAATACATTGAAAATGGATCAAACACATCTTATAGTTTCATGCATGGAATTAAGAAAATGGTTAAGCCCAAAGCTTTAGAGCCATGATATGAAATAACTGATCTGTATTAAAGTGGAAATTGGGTGACAAAACAAGGTTATAGTAGAATGGAGAATAACTTCTGAAGGGGAACAAAGTGTGTGTGTGTGTGTGTGTGTGTGTGTGTGTGTGTGTGTGTGTGTGTGGATGGGGGGTAGTGTGAACATCTGTCTGAGGATTACTGAACCCCTCTAACTCTGACAAAACCCATAAATACTTGTGTTTGGATTATTGTTCTTATCATATTACCATACTTACATTAATACTGTTGTTAACCTACATTCTGTCCATTAATGGCTGAACTTGCTTTACGCATCTCAAACCTGATTTGTTTTCTCGATTTTTTGTTTACAAACATGACTGTATAGGGTTTGTTTAACCATTTACGAGCTCTGATTTGCTGGTTTTAAAATCGGGTGTAAACGAATGGATCATTAATCAGTCCTCTAGCCCCTAACCTTACTCATTTTGTCTCTTTTAACTCTTGTTATTTGATCACTTTTGTGTTGGTTTTTTTTTTTTTGTTTTCTTTTGGACCTATTTGATGTTCATTTGCATTTCTTTAATTATCTCTTACTTTTTTGTTATTTTATTTAACCAAGACCACTGCAATCAAGCTATAATGTTACATAGATCCATTGTCAGGTTTCAGCTATGATGTAGCACATCATGTTTAATCAAAGCAATGAGTTTTTTTCATTTAACACAAAAATAAGAAGTTTATAAATCAAGCTGCAGATGTATCGCCACAGAGAATAATGTACACTAATCTAAGCTGCTTTAAATTCCTTTAGAGCGATCAATTAAAAATTTTTTTGAATTATTTCTAAGCTTATTCTGTGAAACCTGGCATCAGATTTAATGTTTTCTTGTTGAGTTATGAGAAACAACTCCAGTCTGTTCCTCAGATCAAGACTTTATAATATGTCTGTGGTGGTTTTGACAGAATGAGATGCGGTTTATGTTTTGTGTTTTAATCACATTAAAATGTTGTCATCAGAAGTACTTAAATCAGCTTTGAAGTCACTGTAATTATTTACAAATGTAGATCATTTTTGCTTCAAATTTCGTGTTTGTTATATGTTTTCTAAAATTATTCTTAGATATTTCTAACCCTCTGATTCTGCATCTGTTAGCAAACACAACAAGGCTTTGACAGTACGGGAAAATAAAATTTGCCACTAGAAATCTGAAAGACCGTTGACGAAGATAAGAGCAAAAAATAAAAAATAAATTACACGGATTAAAAAAGCTGAAAAATAAGACACATTGCAACTAGTTTTGACCTGTATTAATGTGTGAATAAATGTCATCATTTTTATTTGACAGCATTAAAAATTCACTAAGCTGCATCCACACTGGAAATTAACTAAAAATCATTCTTCTAGTGGCTGAATATATTTATGAATACTGTCAGTGTTAAAGGAAATTATTACTGAAACCTTTCCGCTCTACTGATTTAATAAACGTGTTGATTCAGCTGGAAGAAACCAAATAAAAATCTGAAATTTCTCAGGTTTTTTTCCAACACTTTAAATTATCAACACAATAAAGAGACAATTATCTTCTCAGTCAGATTGATGGTGTAATAAGACAAATGTAATAGTATGCTCACATTAACAAATACTGAGCAAACTTCATATGAAAACAGGATTGTTTACAGATCAAAGAAGTATTTTAAAAACGTGTAGTTGGATTTGATTTCTGACAGAACCCTTAATGAGAGGATTTTAACTCTAATTCTGACCTTTAATCTGATTACTAATCCTCAAATGCAGTTATGTTCCTGGTGTTATTACATATGGATTGTAATCCTGTCAGAGATGTAAAAATCAAACATAAAAAAAATAAAAATCTGTTTTTAGGTTCCTACTGTGGAATTCCACTCAGTTTTGTTTGGTTTAAGGTTAAGGCATGTTTGTTGTAACAATACATACATTTGAATTAATGGATTTATAAGTTGTTTACTATCGCTTCCCCCAGCTCGCTAGGAGTGAAGAGGTGGAGGGAGTAATGAAAACATCAGAATCAGAATCAGAAAAGGTTTATTGCCATTGTCAGTGAACAAACAATTCACAAACTAGGAACTTGCTTCGGTACTAACGTGCTACATATAACATGAATAATATAATTAAAAAATAGAATAAAGTAGAATAAAGTAGAATAAAATATAATAAACTAGCATAAAACTTTGCTATAAAAATGGCAGGTAAAGGTAATATGGCCGATAACGTGACGTTATGTCAAGTACCGAAGACGAGCATGGTTGTGTGTTTATAAGCTGTTCACAAGTCTAACGGCAGATGGAAAGAAGCTGTTCTTATGGCGAGAGGTTCTGGTCTGGATGGACCGTAACCTCCTGCCCGAGGGAAGCGGCTCAAAAAGTCTGTGACCCGGGTGAGAAGGGTCAGCTGCTATCCGACCTGCACGCCCCTGAGTTCTGGAGACGTAGAGCTTGTGAAGCTTAAGTAATAACAAAGTCGTGTGTCGCTATAAACAAGGATTTTATTACAGAACTCAAGTGAACTAAGTGTATCTACAATAAAAGGGGATATTTACATAAGAATAAACGAAGGAGCTATTTACATAAAGTTTAGCAGAAAACACGGCCTCCCTCTTCAAATGGAGACGTGCAGAACAACCCAGTTCAAACTCCATCATGTTTGCAAAGGAATCGCGGGTAAAATGCTGGTTGCAAACTACAGCACCAGGTGGGAGCTGACTGCTTTCCAGACACCGATTGCGCGCAATCACTGGCGCCTAATTTCTAAGTCCAGCGGAAAGGAGTGCAACCCCACAGAGCCACCGCAACCACACTACACTACACCTTCTCACCATACTAACACGATATGGAACACTAAACCCGAACTACTTTCCTAATAACACTAACAGCCAAACACTAACTAAACTACACAATCCAACAGCCAAGCTAACACTAAATAAGTATAATATGTATAACACTAAAAGCCATGCTAAAGATTAGGATATGCTAATGCTATATGCTAATGCTGAACTACCGCTAACTGTCCCACACTCACTTGCAAATCCAACTCCCAACTCGCCACAAGGCGTGGCCGAGACGCTCGATGCTTTTATAACTTTGACACAGAGCTGCTACGTAGTACTCTACTGGTTTACGTAGTATATTTCTCTTTAGCCATTGGCTAAAGTGTATTTAAAATGACTCAAACTCTATGTTTTAAGCTGAAGGTGGTGCTATACTGTGGTGTTTAGGCAGAATTTTTAATTTCTAAAGAAAATGCACCAAAGTGCTAAAATAATGAATACACACATTTAAAACACTATTAGACAGTCATTTGTACAGTTCATCAGCAAAAAAAAGTTAATTTAGATGTTACTTGCTCTTTAAGCACCTGGCTCCTGCTCGGTGCGAGATCGTCTGCTGCCTTGTCACAGTCTGTTGAGCGTTTAGACCTGTCTGCTCGTTTATTGCCCGACCTCTGCCTGTCTGACCACGGAACCTGCCAATTGCCTTAGTCCCTGTCTGGACTGGAGTAATCATCCTTGTCGGCAGTCCTCACCACAGAACGCCGCTGCTGTTTTCAGGAGGTCAGTTACTCTTCTAATAAGTCATCTGAATCATCTCGCTCGCTGACTGTTTTCTGTCTCCTAGGCCATGCTGCCCGGAACCAACTCCAGCAGGTCCAGATCGCTGTATCAAGTCCTTAAATAAACATTTTTACAACTTTCTCTGTAGTGTGGTTGTTGGATCCGGCTAATCGATACTAGGTCTGACGGTGACAGACGAGGGGTAATAGGAGGACCAGTAGTTATGACTTGAGAGGGTACATCAGAATCTTTTGGTAGTTATGAGACTACATTGGCAGCGATTACACCAGCCTGGGCAGAAACAGAGTCACAAACACAAAACTGTTTCTATCTGTTTATATGGCAGACTTTAGTCTTTCTACGCAGTAAAGGGGTTTTTATCACATAGTTGCATTCATTTAGTTGAGATGCAAATTCGTAAGGGCCCTCAAACTTAGGAGAAAAGGAGGAGCCAACAGTTGGACTCAGAAGTAGGACTTTGTCTCCTACTTTTCATAGCAAGCTTTCACAGAGGCTTTTGCAGTCTTCGGGCCCCTAGGGGCATGACCAAACACTAGTTGATGTGGACTGAAACCAGTGGAGTCTGGTACTGCATCCCTGGCTGCAAATAAAACAAATGGAAGACCTTCTTCCCCAGAGCGGCCAGACGAGAAGCAATATTTTCTGAGTATGGTTTTTAGGGTTTGGTGCCATCGTTCGAACACACCCTGACTTTCTGGATGCTAACTGGAGTACGTGACATTTTTGATGTTCAGGGTCTTTGCAAACTGAGTGAAGATCCGGGAGGTGAAGTTGGTACCTTGATCAGACAGAATGACTTTGGACAAACCAAACACAGAAAAGAAACCAGTTAATGCTTTTGTCACATTTCTATTCATAATGGAATACAAAGGAACAGCTTCAGGAAACCGAGTGGCAGAACACATGATAGTTTAACAGGTATTTGCGTCCCGACCGGGATGGAGAAAGAGGACCTACACAGTCTATAAATATGTGTTCAAAAGGGGTTGAAATCACAGGAGGTCAGTACAAAGGAATAGGACGACTAGCTTGGTTTGGATTTTCTAAAACCTAACAAGTAACACAACTGCGACAGTATTCAGAAACATGTTGTTTTGAACAAGGCCAAAAGAAGTGTCGCAGAATGGTGTCATAGGTCTCATTTATTTCCAAATGACCGGACCACTCACTCTCATGAGCTAGGGATAGAATATGCAGACAGAATTTTTCTGGAAACACAATTTGTTTAACTTGCCCCCAATCTGCGCCTTCGGCAGAGGATGGAGCCCAGCAATGAAACAATATATCATTCTCAAGCACATATGTGGCAGGACCTTCAGGGGAAGTTGGAGCAACGCCAATTAATGCAAAATATAGTTTCAGAGTATTGTCGGCTTTCTAAGCCTCAGCTAAGGTGTCGCAGGTTATAGGTAAATCCATCAGGGGACCTCTAGAGGTCAGATCAGGCGAAGACAAAACATGGTCCGGAGTGGATACAGGGTCAGACAGGAGAGGGCACAACACTGAATCATTAAGAGGGACTTCCGGGTCCTTTTTAAGTTGAGCTCGGGTTAGGACACAAGCAGGTAACAGATCTGGGCTTTCAAAAATCTCAGGGGAAGAGACAAGTTCAGGTGGGGGTAAAACTAATCCACGGGCAGCGTCGTTTCCTAAAATCAAATCCACACCTGAAGTCGGTAACTCATCCAAAATGGCTACCTTGAGGTCACCCATAACGAGAGGACAGGACAGGTGGATATTATGAATCTCGGCCAGAATCAAACCCATTTCCATGCCTTGCAATATAACAGAATAACCTGCATGGCTAATCTCAGAAAATGGCAACACACTCCATTTAAGCAAAATCTGAGAAGCTTCAGTATCTCCCATATCACCTCTTCTTGGGTGACATCACCACTTAACACTGACACAACCCCAGAAGACAAAAGGGTTTAAAACAGGAATGAGGTGCTTCACACTTTGCGTTTGGACTTGGAAGTACAGAAAGCTACTTACTTAGCTTGGGGAGAGTTTCTATTTCTCCTATTTTTCTGTTTTAGGAGGTAACAGTCTGGGATTAAAATGTCCTCTTTTATGACAATAGAAGCACTCTGGCAGAACATCATAGTTGGGAACTTTAGTAGAAGTTCTCACCACTCAAATAACCTCTGGTTTAGGTTCTCGGGACCCTTGAGTTAGAGAATTTATCGGCCAGTAAAGTAGCAGAGGAAAGAGAAGAGACCTTCTGTTCATTTAAATAAAGAAGTAGTCTCTCAGGCACATGTCTCTTGAACTCTTCCAATATTATCAGTTATTTAATGTTAGCTAAGGAGTTTACACCAGAAGCTGAACACCACTTCTCGAATAACACAGACTTAGACTGCGCATACTCCACAGATGACTAGTTAGGCCGAGGTTTTTCTAAATGGAACCATTAGCGGTAGGCCTCAGGAACAAGTTCATAGGCGTTTAACACTGCGGTTTTCACGCACTCATAGTCTGCACTGTCAGCTAAAGACAGAGCAGAAATTACTTGGAGAGCCTTACCTGATGACTTGCACTGCAAGAGTAGAGACTAAACCTCGTGAGGCCACTGCAGAGTCACTGCAATCCGCTCGAAAGCAAGGAAGTACCCATCCACTTCAGTTACTCTAAAAAGAGGAAGTAGGGAGATACACTTGCTGATGTCGAAGGTCGGCGGTAAAGACGTGGCACCCGGAGAAGACGAGACATGGTAGGGCTCTTTACGTTTAGGCAATGTTGTTAACACTGTTGGGTGGTCGTTGGCCAGGGTCTGGCCCAAGGGAGCGGCAGCATCCAGTGACTTTATCTGTAACTCAAGTTCTCGGAGGCGAACCTCCATGTCCAGTCTTTTCATTTCAAATTCATGTCAATGGTTCCTTTCATGAGTGCTTTCGTTGGCTTGAATTCTTATACAGGCAAGTCATAGTTTTAATCAAGCTCCCGTTAGCGGGGAGCGAGGAGGACTAGTTCCAGGTGAAGCTGAATTGGGAGGAGAGCTTTCAGCTGATTATTTTCCGAGAAAAGGCAGGGCTGTGGCGAGGGTCTCCTTCTTTTCATCAGGCCAGTCCTCACCTTTACAGGAAGGTGGCTGAGACACACCTGGTGTAGACGGTGAAGGGAGAAACCCCAGAGTCTCCAGGTAATCCACAACCAGCTTGCGAAGTGCATCTTTGGTTAGCTGTTTTGGGACGAGTAAACTGAAGTGGGTGGCAACCTGCTGCAGGTCGGCTTTTCAGCAACTCTCCAGTAGCCGGCGCGAAGAGGCCGCAACGATCCCAGGCAAGTGAAAGGAGGCCGTAAGGACTTCTGCTCTGTAAGGGACACAAAACAAGGTTAGAACTAGCACACACACTGAAAAAATAATTACGGGAAAGAAAATCCTGGACAAGCCCCCACTCTATTATGTCCCCCAGCTCGCTCGGAGTGAAGAGGTGGAGGGAGTAATGAAAACGTGTGAGGTTTAAGTAATAAAGTCGTATGTTGCTATAAACAAGGATTTTATTACAAAACTCAAGTGGACTAAGTGTATTTACAACAAAAGGGGGTATTTCCATAAGAATAAACAAAGGAGCTATTTACTTAAGATTTAGCAGAAAACGCCAACCCAGAAGGGGCTGGGAAAACTAATGGGAGAAAAAAAATCAACCCTAACCCACACAAAACAAACTTAAATGTAGAAGTTCTGTTAAACAGAGACTCTCTGACTAATCCAAATATAAGAGGATTTCAAATTCAAATTTTATTTCTAAAGCGCTTTTCAAACAAAGTGTTATTCAAAGTGCTTTACAAAATGACCCCAGATTCCCATACAGGTTAAAAACATTAACAAACATATACAATCACACGCACACACACACAGACTCACACACACACAAGTAAAAATTATATTAGGCTGAGTCCAGATGAGCCAAGTATGGTAACGCAAGGAAACGCCATCAGAGGAGCCGTCTGTCCCGGCAGCATCAGGTCTTCCACACTAAGTCAGGGCGCTCATTGGAGAGGGGGGGGGGGGGGGGGGCATAGACCGCCACCCATAGAGCGCCCAGGAAGCTACAGTCGACCACCGCTCCCGGGGCAGAGGGCCCCCACAGAGGAAACACTGTATTAAAATGAGTAAAAATGTAACAAAAGAGCTAATATAAATGACAAAAATTAGAAAATAAGTAATAAATAAAATGATATAAACAGTAAAATAATAATTTAAATAATAAAACTGTGCTAAAATATAATCATATAGAACATGCAAAGCAAGTAATAAAATATAATCATGTAAAACGAGAAATAAAACTGTGGTAAATATTTAGATAAAAGCTAACCTAAAAAGATGGGTCTTGAGTCTTGACTTAAAAAGATGAACGTTCTCTGCGGCCCTGAGGTCCTCTGGCAGCTCGTTCCAGAGGCGAGGGCCATAACACTGGAAGGACGCCTCGCCGTGAGTGTGTGTCCTGACTTTAGGGATGACCAGGAGACACCTGCCAGAGGAGCGCAGAGTCCGCGAGGGTTCATATTGTAAACGAGTTTATTAAACAAAGCTAATGATCAGTCAAGCACACGAGGAGAAGAGAGAAGTGAAAACACCTCTGTAATGAGAGAATGTAAATTCTCTGTAGTTTTTATTTAACTATTCCCTGCTGCTTTTCTTCAAACAGAACAGAACTAATGTACTGCAGGTTATATGTTTGTTTTATATTTTTCAATTAGAAACACTTTTTTTTAATCAATTACAGGTCAGCATGTCCTATTCTGCACATCTACATATGTGCTGGTGAAGTTGTGGCCCTGGAGGATGAGCCTGAGGAAGATGCAGACGATGAGAGGCTGGCATGGAGGCGGTCAGCTGTGCTCTGTCCTGGGGAAGGTACCAGCAGACCACCACTACTGTTAACAGGCAAGTCATTTATGTAGGAACCTCTATTAAATACAGCACTGTGGTTTTATTTGCTGAAGAGTCACAATTGTTATACTAGTGGATTCATAATCATCTCCTTGTATCCTAAGGAGCTTTGAAAGAAAAGCGTCTGAACTTCTTTGAGTTGCTTGAAGACGTTTCACCTCTCATCCAAGAGGCTTCTTCAGTTCTAAGGTCAAATGGTGGAGAGTCCCAGATTTAAACCCAGTGGGAGTTTCCCCTGAAGAAGGAACAAAAGACCCCCTGATGATCTTCTACATAAACACATGAGCCAAGGTGTGAGGGTGGGTGTGGGTCCTATTCAGCCTGAGTTTCGGGTGAGCTCATTGTGAAACCTGGCCCCACCCTATCATGTGAATTCCTGAGGTCAGATGGCCCAGGATATGCGTGGGTGTTGACGCATCTGGGAAGGGATCTCAAAACTGGATTATAGATGACAGACAGTTGGTGTCGTAAACCACCGCCTCTGTTCAAAGATGGTTGCTCACAGTGGACATAAATGGCTTCCTTTACTCCTCTTTCAAACCATCTGTCCTCTCTGTCCAAAATGTGAACGTTGGCATCCTCGAAAGAGTGACCTTTGTCCTTTAGATGCAAATGAACTGCTGAGTCCTGTCCCGTGGAGGTGGCTCTTCTATGTTGTGCCATGCACTTGTGAAGTGGCTGTTTGGTTTATCCAATGTAGAGGTCTGGGCATTCCTCGCTGCACTGTACAGCATACACCACATTGTTCAGTTTGTGTTTAGGAGTTTTGTCTTTCGGGTGAACCAGTTTCTGTCTGAGTGTGTTGCTGGGCCTGAAGTACACTGGTATGTTGTGTTTGGAGAAAACCCTCCTGAGTTTCTCTGATACACCGGCTACATAGGGGATGACAAGGTTGTTGCGTCTGACTTTCTTATCCTCCCTCGCTGGTGTCTGGTCTTCTTTTCTCTGCATCTTTGCTGACTTTATAAACGCCCAATTAGGATAGCCACATGTTTTAAGTGATTCCTTTATAAGTGTGTGTTCCTTCTTTTTCCCTTCCGACTTAGAGGGAACATGTTCTGCCCGGTGGTGTAAGGTCTTGATTACTCCAAGTTTGTGTTCCAGAGGGTGATGTGAGTCGGAGAGGAGGTACTGGTCCGTGTGTGTGGGCTTCTGGTACACTTCAATGTTGAGGTTGCCATTTTCTTCAAGGTGCACAGCGCAGTCCAGGAAAGGCAAGCAGTTGTCCTTTATGCTTTCCTTGGTGAACTTGATGTTTTTGTCCACGGCATTGATGTGCGTAGTGAAGGATTCCACTTCTTGTGTTTTGATTTTGACCCAGGTGTCATCCACATATCTGTACCAGTGGCTGGGTGCTCTCCCTTTAAAAGAGCCAAGAGCCTTTCTTTCCACTTCCTCTATGTAAAGGTTGACTACAATAGGTGACACGGGGGAGCCCATGGCGCAGCCATGTTTTTGTCTGTAGAAACCTTCGTTGTATTTGAAATATGTAGTGGTGAGGCAGAGGTCTAACAGTGTGCAAATCTGATCGGGTGTGAAGTTGGTCCTGTCCTCCAAGGTGCTGTCTTCTTGTAGTCGTTTTCTGACAGTCTCCACTGCCTCCGTAGTGGGTATGCAAGTGAAGAGGGAGACTACGTCAAAGGACACCATGGTTTCATCTGGATCCAGGGTAAGTTTCTGGACCTTGTCAGTGAAATCGGTGGAGTTCTTGATGTGGTGTGGGGTGTTCCCCACCAGAGGTGCAAGGATAGTAGCAAGGTGTTTTGCGATGTTGTAGGTGACTGAATGTATGCTACTGACAATGGGTCTGAGAGGGATACCTTCCTTGTGGATCTTGGGAAGTCCGTAGATGCAGGGAATGGCGGTGATATGTCAGGCGGTTGATGGTTTTGACTCTTTCAAGGCCTTGAAGGCAAGCTATAACTTTCTTTTTGTAGCTGCTTGTGGGGTCTCGCTTTAAGGCTTCATAGGTGTTGTTGTCACTGAGGAGAGTAGTGATCTTGGCGTGGTAATCCGTTGTGTTTAGGACCACGGTGCACCTTCCCTTATCAGCTGGCAATATAGTGATGGTGTGGTCTTTGCTCAGTGATGCGACTGCCTTCTTTTCTTGTAACGTGAGGTTAGGCGGAGGGACTTTGGCACTGGAGAGGGTGGCTGAGACTTTCATCCTGATCTGTTCTGCTTCTGTCTGAGATAATTTGTTTATCCGTATGGCAGTTTCAGTGGCTGTGATGAGGTCCACTATGGGCAACTGTTGCAGAGCAATGGCAAAATTGAGTCCTTTGGCTAAAACGTTCATTTCAGGTTCAGTGAGGTTCCGGTCTGAAAAGTTCACCCATTTTCTTCGACTGTCCTCCGGTGTAAGTTCTTCTCTGCGTTGTGTAGATTCAGACTGAGGAGTGAGTGTTTTTGCAAGCAGGGTGTGGAATTTCCTGCGTTGTCTTTCTTTTCCTTTGGAGTGTTGGGCCCGCTGAGCCTTCTCCACAAGCTTGTAAACCTCTTCTAAGATTGGAGAGGGTAGAAGGGTTTCCAGTTCCTGCAGAGTCTGGCTAATCTTGCTTTGGAGGGCATCTATAGTGAATTGGACCTGTCTTATCCTTTCACTTAGAAGCTGATTTTGTGCTCTTCGTAGAATTAAGTCCGCTCTTTGTCCTCTGACAGTGGATCCTAGGCGCAGGCTCTTAGGAACAACTCTGCTTTGTCTGCATCTCAGGTTGAAACGGAGGTGGTTCCTGTAATCCGCTAGTTTTCTAGATTCCCTTTCATATTCCCGCACCAGTTGAAGGGTGTTCCTCCCAAAATGTACGGCAATATGTCTGTGAAGGTTCTCAGTCATCCAGGTCATTGTAGTCTAATGAGCTTTGAAAGAAAAGCGTCTGGACTTCTTTGAGTTGCTTGAAGACGTTTCACCTCTCATCCGAGAGGCTTCTTCAGTTCTAAGGTCAAATGGTGGAGAGTCCCAGATTTAAACCCAGTGGGAGTTTCCCCCCGAAGAGGGAACAAAAGCAACTTCAAGCAACTCAAAGAAGTCCAGATGCTTTTCTTTCAAAGCTCATTAGACTACAATGACCTGGATGACTGAGAACCTTCACAGACATCTCCTTGTATCATGTTTCTGAATATGTCATAGAAGTGTAACAGCTGTCAATTGAGCCAGCCCAGCAGTCCCTGTAGATGTAACATGGAGTGGACAGTGAGATGAAGCATCCTCTGCAGACCACCCTTTGTGATGTTCCACCCTCTGACCAGAAACGTTCAGCCACGGGTCTGTTCCAGCGCTCCTTTCACGTCTGGGATCCTAACAAGCTGAACAAGCTCATTCTGGCTGATTTCTGCCTGAAATGTAATTTAAAAAACAAATATACAAACAAAAAACGTCCATAAACAGAAGCACTTTAAGCTTTTTATGGTTATTTTTTTAAACAAACTTATGTTTAAAACTTTGCTTTTCTCCTTTTTCTCCACCTGTTGAAAATCCAAAGCATGCTGGGAAAGCCTTGCTCTGTGAGTAAGTAAGTAGTAAGTAAATTTTATTTGTATAACATTATATATATATATATATATATATATATATATATATATATATATATATATATATATATATATATATATATATATATATATAGTGAGGATACACCGACCCATCCTCGAAATGTGGGTGGAGCGAGGATGCATTTGAGGATGCAAAAATGTGTATTCTTGGAATTCAGACAGTACTTGTCGCTGCTCTGTGACATCATCGACCTCAAAATGCGTCCTCACAGGCATCCTACCCCTGGATTCGGACACACTCATGGATACATTTAGGTGATAGCATGTTGTTTTGTACGCAATTGAACTTTTTTCTAGTCATGTTCTGTTGTTAAATAAAGTAAAGAAATTAAGAAAAGAAAAGAAAAATTGTTTCCCTAGCAGTTTTAGAATTTTCTCGTTTAATCCGATTAATCAAGTCGAGACCCCATCCGGTTCATCGATCATCCAAATTATCGTTTGTTGCAGCCCTAGACCTAAGTGCACAAGATGGGTTGTATCGAGTGAGCGACTCAGACAGATAGCTTGGAGCACAGCCCTGCAGAGACTTAAAAAACAAAAACAAGTATCTTGAACCAGACTCTAAAAAATAGTGGAAGCCTGTGCATATTGGCCAAGACAGGTGTGATATGTTCCCATTTTCTAGTGCCGGTCAAGAATCTAGCAGCAGCATTTTGTGCAAGCTGAAGCTGACCAAGTGCACCCTTGCTAACCCCTGAGTAAAAGGAGTTGCAGTAGTCTAGCCAAGACGTTATAAATGCATGGACCACAGTCTCCATGTGAGCCTGCAACACTTGATCCTGAATAGACAGCAAAGATGGAAAAAGCAAAAGTGTATCACTCTATGAATATGAGTGTCTAACTTTAGTGAAGCATCCAACTTTACTCACAGAGCAGATGACAATATATTTAGATCATATTTATTCGAGAGCTCACAAGAATAACTCTTCCTGCCTGACTAAGATGCTGCAGTAGCTCGCTAGCTGGATGTTTGCAGTGAACAAGGATGATGCTGAGGTTCTACCGGTCTAGGAGAATTTATTGTAGAAATATAGGGATCATCTTTTAGACTAATACTGTGTGTGTGTGTGTGTGTGTGTGTGTGTGTGTGTGTGTGTGTGTGTGTGTGTGTGTGTGTGTGTGTGTGTGTGTGTGTGTGTCATCGACATACATATATGGACAATGGGTTTCCATAGACTCCAATAACACGTTTTTGTACTAAAATGGGAGGTGGCCACCAACGCCATTTTGACCGTGTCACAGGTTCTGTCAAGCCCAGACAATTCCAAAAAAGGGAAGAGAGGAGGAGCTGTGGGTGGGGCTGTAAGGATGGGATCAACTGACGACACCCGGTCTAACTAGCTACAAGCTAACCTGAGGCTAACCCTGGCTAACCCAAAGCTAACACGGAGATGGGAGCCAAGCTAACGGATGTAGCCACCTAGCTACAACCGGAGCTAACTCTGTGGAACACCCATCGACCGCATGGAGTTCAGGTGGAGGTTTGCGGCGCTTTTTCATGAGAAGTACCTTTCTGTGAATAAAAAAATATTAAATCGGTAAGTTTATAAGTTAATTCCGTAATGAAAATATATTTTGCTTTGAGCAAGTTTTCAATATTTTTAACGTACCGTATTTTCCGGACTATAAATCGCTCCTTAGTCGCACCAGCCATTAAATGTATAATGAAGAAGAAAAAACATATAAGTTGTATTTGGGGGGAAATTTTATTATTTTTCTTACAAAATCTGAGACCAAGCGTTTCACATTGCAAGACAAGTACCGGTAACAATAACCGAATAATGCGCCGCAGCAGCACGCCTCGGTCTCCAGCAGAGGAAAGCAATGCTTGAAACCCTCCCAGCGGGACAGGGGAACTCATTCTTGGGTCGGAGTCGGCCTGCAGCAGCGCGGTGTAGCCTACATATTTGTTATATAAGTCGCTCCGGAGTAGCAGGACTGGCCAGACTATGAAAAAAAGTGTGATTTATAGTCCGGAAAATATGGTAGTTATTAGTATTTGAGATAAATTAGCAGGCTAAATACATTTCATATATTTCCAAAACGTAATACTTGTTTGTATCTTGTACAGCCAAGTAAACTTTATTCTGGACTCAGTACAATTCACCAAAAGTAAAGAGACATTATACAGATGAAGTAAGCACAAGATAACTTACTGGAAGAAACAGAATTATTATCATGAGAACCAGAACAAGACAGCCTGATAAGAGTCATGTGAAAATAACAGTTAAAAAGTATGTATGTGTAATAGAAATAAAAATATATTAGAATTAGTGTAACTCACTGTGATCCAAACAATAAATCAGCCATAGCTGATTAGAAATCATGAAATGAGGTCTGGGAGTTTTTAAGTTTCATTCTTTTATTACATATTTTTCTTAGATCTGTTAAAGGGTCACCATGGCAGCCTGTGTGTCTTCAACATCAGTTACACAACGCAGCAAGTGTAAGTTCCAAATACCTGTCTTCACCACTTCATGTATGGTTTTGTATTTTAAACAGCTAGGCCAAACCTGTTATTTTTTTCTCCATAGCCATTTGGATCACCGGTGACAACTGCGTGAGGCGTGGTGCCCAGAGAGCTGCAGAGACCCTCTGACACAACCTTGGCCTCCCTGACGTCCGTGTCTCCTGGTTCGGTTGGGGCGGACTGAGGTGGAAAGACCTTCTCCCCTTCTTTTTTCAACTCCATGCATGGAAGAGCAGCTCCTGATGTCCTTCTCATCCACTGTGGCGGCAATGACATGGGGGTGGTCAGCAGTGTGAATCTGGTGAACATGAAGGAGGACCTGCGCCGGCTTCACCTTCTACACCCTCATATCACACTGTTGAGAACTGTTCTTCCTTCACAACCCAATGTTCCACTCACTCTGCAGCTCTCTGGGCCCCTTTTATTATTTTAAGTATTTTTTAAATGTCCCGACACTTTGTGTCCTGTTATTTTACAAAATGTGACGTAAAAAAATAAATGTTTTTGCTCAATTACTGGAATTTTTTGGTTAAGACAAAAAAGGGAAGGAAGAATCATTTATGCCAAGTTGTTTCTACAACAGGCCTGTTTTAAGTCCAACAGTTTCTTAGCAGCCAATAGAAATGTGTTCTTTACTAACTTTACTTGGTTTAAAAATCTTACTAAAATAAACAGAGTGCTGTATTGCAAAACCAAATCATACTTGTTATGTAAATATTAGCTTTGTAGATATTTTTTACAGATAGTTATTTGTGTGCTAAAAAAACATAAACTTAAATAATTTGTCATTTTTTATTGAAAAAAAACAAAACAAAATACAGATGAGTGACTGGCCACCAGCTGTTTTTGTTCTCCTGCCAGATGAGATGGTGGTTATAGGTGTGAGGATGCACCTTCTGTTATAGCCACATTAGAGGAGTTGTCAGGTAACTCTTCTGTCATACAGTGGTGAGCAGCCTGGCTGAGGAGGAGAGAAGGAAAAACCACACAGAGTAGAATACTAACTAATAATTAGAATTTCTTGCTGTGTAGCTCAACTTACGTGCACTTTAAAACCTGGACCTGTGCCTGATCACAGCATCCCGTTTGTCTGGTCTTTGGAACTGGGCACAGAGAGGTTCTAGAACAGGAATTTTGTCCGAGTACTCCTGATATGGGAGAGGATCCACCACCACAGTCGAACAGCAGGTCCATAAGCTTGTGCACGTGGAGCTGAGGGTGGGGCTGTAAGGCTGGGATCAACTGACGACACCCGGTCGAACTAGCTATAAGCTAACCTGAAGCTAACCCAAAGCTAATGCGGAGGTGGGAGCTAAGCTAACGGAGGTAGCAACCTAGCTACAACCAGAGTTAACTGTGCACAACACCAGATCTTCTGAGTCAGAGATACGCCGGGCTGACCGCTGGGTAAAACCGGGTGGAACACAGAGGTCTCCGAGACCTCCACAAGCCGGCAGCCGCACAGCAGACAAGCGCCGCTGCGATCTGAGATGTGCAGAGCTGCCGTTGGGAAGAACCGGGTGGAAAGGTTTCCATCCGAGAGCTCCACAAGCCGGCAGCCCGCGCAGCAGACAGAAGCCGCGATCAGACAGAGATGCGCCAGGCTGCGGGGAGGGGAGAACCGGGTGGAAAACATCGGTCTCCCGAGAGCTCCACAAGCCGATAGTCGGAACCCAGTTCCACCAACATGTTATATTTCAACCCATTTTCTAAAGTGCAGCATTATGTTAAATGCACTGGGTTTTACCCTATTACATTTAAATTTCATGGTTAAACAGTACATGTTAAAATCTAAGCTCAGCTCGGCAGTAACCTAAAATACATAAATATAATTTTACTTACCGAAAAAAATGAAGTGGAGACTCTTTGGACGCTCTATTAGTGCAATTAATGCCACAGCAAGTCATTTTGTCCAACAATTGCACAAATAATATCCAAAAGAGAATACACAAACACAGAGACTCAAAATCCCGGAGCAGTTTCCAAGCCAGACCGAGGCTCTACTGAGGCCTTTCCACGGAGCTAGCTCTGTGGTCACGTGGGTCTGATACTCATTAATTATACAGAATTTTAGGCTTTTAATACACTTAAACAGAAGAGTGAGAAAAAAATTCACCCCCCGCAGAGTTGTCATGAGTGTAAACTAGATAATTTAAACAGAAAACATGTTTTGGTACCAGGCTGTAAACATGTTTATTTCTGCTGTGAAATTGGTATTTTTAACATGGGAGTCAATGAGGATTTGCTCACTTCTGACACCAGCCCCCAGCGGATGAGGGCGGAACTGCAATTTGTGGTACTTCCGGGTTGGAGTCAATTTTTTAGCCGCATTGTGGGGGCTTGGTGTGTGTGTGTGTGTGTGTGTTAGCTTTTCCAAATGACTTATTTTTTTCCTGACCAGAGTTAACATGGTTAGCAATGTTGCTGCAGTCATGCTAATGAGACTGGTCAGGAATCCAGGTCCAGTAGCAGTTCCAGATGGAGTTATAGATGTAGGTTATTATTTTTGACCAGACCTTTGTTAGTTAAAAATGCATGTAGGACTCGGACATATGGCTCAGATGTTTTGCTGCGGCTGTAAACGCAATTTTCCATAATCATTCAGAGCACAAGAGTTGAACAAATTATAACTAATTACAATGTTCTAGCGGCGGTAGCTGCCCTGTGCACAAGACAGTTCTTCACTATTTAGAGAGGAGAATTTTCATTTTCTAGAATGATTTATGACAAAAGTCCTTAACAAAATAAAAAACTGAAACCAGTTCAGGTGGGTAGGTGGTAAATAGAAGTTACACTGAGTTTCTACAATTTTCATGCAGTCTGGCCAATCAGTAATAACTGAAAATTTATGAAAACAGAACTATGGCCAGTTGCATTGCCGACTTTCCAAGCCTTTTTTTTTTTTAATTAATTTTTTCTTGTGCAGCAAGTGCTGAATGATAAATATACAGATTTGTAGGGTGCATAATTAATGGTGCTCCACCTTCATCTTTTCCTGTTGCTTAGTGCCTGAGCCAAAACAGCAACAAACAAACCACCCAACTGGATGGACTTGGTTCTATAAGGAAAATTGTGCTTGTCTTTCTGGTCAACATGGACTTGGTTCTATAAGGAAAATTGTGCTTGTCTTTCTGGTCAACATTTTACTTTGATGAAATTTTTTATAAAGCCAAGCTCAGAAAGACAAAAAGGAAAGATTATAACGGCTTTTCAGACTCTTTCTGTCATTAAATGTTTGGCTTTGAAGCTGATAAAACAAAAAGAGAGGAAGTCAAAAGGAAATTCACTGAAAAGTAATTTAGTTTAGAGAAAAAGTGAAGTGAAAGCAACTCACCAAGAACTTTATTTCTGTGAAGCAGCCATTGAACGGAGTGAACGTGCTTTGTGTCCTTGCTTATGTTCCTGTCAGTAAAACTTGTGGTAATTAGATGTAGGAAATTGAAACAGAGCAGGTAGGAGGAAATGTGAGTCTGAACAAGCAGCCTTGATGACAGAACAGAAAATTCTAAAATGTTTGTAAGAAAACAGACAAATGAAGAAGTCAATAGGTGTTTTGAATGAAAAGAATATACAGAGAAGTAACCAATTCTGAACAAACATCAGTATTTAAAAGATGATTAAAAAACATTTAAAAAAATCAGACATTAGAACAAAAGTTGTTTATGCCTGAATTCGACCCTATGCGGCTTCCCTCACTTTACCTTTAAAGTAAATCCGGACCAGCCTTTAAGTCACTGACATATGCAGAATGTTATGCTAAAAACTCTGTTAGAGCTGGTATTAAAGTTTATCTGTCATCACTGGAGGGATTTCTGATGAAAATGGGCCTCAGTGGGGCTGAATATCAGCCAAGTACCATCAGGTTGAAGACAGTTTTTTTTTTGGACTTTTCACTAAATATGTTGTGCAACTTGTGGATAATGTTTTGGGAATAATGTCTGAACATTATTTACATGAATGATCAAGCTAACATCATAGAAAATAGTAGCTCCCTTGCTAACACTGGAAGTCAGTCTCATGATGAACAATAAAGTCAAAAGTGGGTGAATAAAGCAAAGAAAAGGACCTACTCTGCTGCACATCGCATCCTGGGAACCTAGGGGTCAAACATGGTCATAAAACTCTTGTCCTCCTTTTTCTAGATAGTCTGACTTCATTTCAACTGCATAGTTCACTAGCCTGGCCTGCCAGATTGGCACCCTGTCTGTTCTACACAGAGGACAATCTGAGTACTCAGAGGCAGAGAGCACTGTGAGAGGCGGGACTAGCCAACTCAAAAATAACCAATCAGAAAAAGGGCAGAAAGGACGAATGTATTGCATGCAACTAGTATTTTTTTTTTTTTTTTTAGCTGTAGTCAAAAATGGCATCTGGCGATGGCAAGAACATCTTTTTTTAGAATAAAGGCTTTTAGTGCTTCTTCAAGTTGTGGTTATCAAAGACATAATAAATTCATCAAATAAGGAGCTGTTACAGAAGCTTAAAGTGACCGTATGTATTTTCCCTGGAGAAAGGGGGCAGAAGATACCTTAATTATTGCAAGCAAGCATTATTGTTGTGTTCAAGTAAGACCTTACCAACAGATGGGCATTAGGGAACAACATTTAATAATGTTGAAAGTTTTGTAACCATTTGTTACAAGTCAGTAAATGCATTCTGTCCTCATGGGCTTCCGTAGAAGGAAACATGGCATCCATATGGCATCGCCCAGAGACTTAGACCCGCTCCCATGTATTTTAGACCCAATTTTTATGGTTTTATGTTATGAAACCACCAATATTTTTCAACAACTGGGTATATTTTCATTTATTTACAACAACATTTCAACTGATATTTGCAGAGATTAATGGTGAAAACTGAACACCACTTTAAGTACTTTTGGACGATGTTTTCATAAATAACCTGTCATGATGTGTGCCTAACAGGCCACCATACGGGGCACGTGCAAGACAGACAGACTAGAGAGAAAAGCCATTATTGTGCGTATTGCTGGACTACACATTAAAAACACGGTTAACTTCCGAGGTGTTTCACTCTTCCTTTTTGCTGAACACAACATGGTGTCAGAAGTGGGCGAAACCAAACCTGCATGAAGAGACATGGCTAAGTTTGGACCACCAGAACAATTAGATTTTTCACGGCCAGCGGAATGGACAGTATGGCACAGCCGCTTCGACCGCTACAGGATAGCTTCAAAGCTCGACAAGGACAGCGGCGAAGTTCAAGTAAATACCCTTCTCTACGCCATGGGTAAGGAAGCAGAAGCCATATATGATTCATCCGTATTTAATGACGGCGAGGAGGAAAGAGACGACGAGGATGAAGAGGGAGAGGCCGGAATTAACTCCAAGCTGGATTACTCCAAAGTAATGCAAAAGTTCAGTGAACATTTTGTACCAAAACGAAATGTGATCCATGACCGGGCGTGTTTTTACAAGCGAGTCCAGATGCTGGACGAATCAGTAGAGGCGTTCGTGAGAAGTTTATATAAACTGGCTCAGTACTGGGAATTAGGAGGCATGAAAGATGAACAAATCGGAGACAGAATAGTGATCTGCATATCAGACAGTGATGTATGTCAGAAACTACAGCTAGAAGCTAACTTCACACTAGAAAAAGCGATCCAAATAGCTAGAGAGAATGAACAGATAAAACAGCAAGACAATAGCATGCGAGCTGACTGTGCATTGGATGCAGTTAACCGAGGCGGACGGCAGCCTCATGACAGGAAGGCAGCTTCATACGGCCAGCGAGGGAGAGCAGAGGACTGGGAGCGGAGCACTACGAGCTGCACGCGATGTAAAAAGCAACATGGAAAAATGCAGCCATGTCCTGCTAAAAACAAAAGATGCAGAAGGTGCAACAAAGTCAGACATTTTGAAGTGGCATGTTTTACAAAAACACTGAAAGAAGTGTCTACAGTGCCCAGAGAAATGGACATGGATGACCAGTTTTTCCTGGGAGCCGTAGGTAAAGATGTCATTGAGCAGTTTAGCAGAGATGAAGAGTGGCTGACCAACTTAGCTGTGAATGTCAGCACCGTAGAGTTCAAAATAGACACCGGAGCCGACATCACGGTTATGTCACAGAATGAATTTACCGTAAATCCTCTAATACAGGCCTGTATTCAATTAACGTCCGGGTCCCATAATTTGGCCGGTGCCGGAGTCGGCGGAGGTGAATAATGGCCGGTCTCTTATTGTGGCCGGGTGGAATGTGGTAACAAGCAAGTACGGGGGGCGGTTGTGTCATCGTCTCACTTTTGATTTGCGAGTGATAGACCGCGAGGGTAACTTTAACCATGCGGAGACGAAGAGGAGGCGAAAATTTGATATCAAGTTCAAAGAGAACGTGCGCTGTAGAACACTAGGGAGCAATAGGGGTTGTATGAACTAGTTGACTTCACTATATTGACTTTTTATGCCTGTCATCGACTAGTCGCTGTCACGTGATAATGACCGGCAAGATGCAGCCCTCGGAAAAGACAGCAGCCTGCTGTCAGCAGGTGACAAGCTCCTGCGCTCGGGGGGGGGGGCAACGTGCTGTGCCAGAGCGTTGGTACTGACACGCAATCGTTCATGTCGGTTCATTTCCTTTAATGTTTTCTGTCTTTTATTTGCGCGTGATGTGTTTCGCTGCTGTGGAGCGGGGCCTATCACCTTGTCCTCCGGTGACACACCGATCACTGATGCGGCCGCCAAGCAGGGAGCACTCCGCTGTTTTTGCGGTCGGTAGATCTGCGTCCTGAGCACGGCCACAGTAACATTATCAAATCAGGTGTCGCCACCTCAAAAACTAATTTAACACGCAATCGTTCATGCCGGTTCATTTCCTTTAATGTTTTCTGTCTTTTATTTGCGCCTGATGCGTTTCGCTGCATGCTGTGGAGTGGGGCGCATAACCTTGTCCTCCGACGCACCGATCACTGATACGGCCGCCAATCAGCGAGCACTCCGCTGTTTTTGCGGTCGGTAGATCTTTTAGAACTGCAGTTCAAAGGTAACTCATGAGGTGAATATGTATATATGAAGCCATGTAGCAGTTTTTCTTTAGGACTGAGAGGAGATTCAGCAAGATAATAAACAGGCAGGACAGAAAAATAGTCAAATAAAAACAAGTTAGTTTTTGTACCTGGTGGTTGCAGCAAACAGACACCATTGAAGGTAATCAGAAGTGAGGAACAGAAAATGAAATAATTATTTTAATGTTTAGAGCAGCAAGAACTCCGAGAGGCTGCAGGCGCATCAGTGAGTTTGTGGCCGCTGCGCAGGGGGAGGGGGGGGGGGGGGGATGGCTGAAGCAGAAACTACCGTTGTTAAAAGAAATGTGTTTAACTTTGAAAATGTGGGCGCAATTTTAATTGTCAAAAACTCCAGTGAACCATTAGTTAATTTTGCTCAAATAGAAATAGAGGCCTGCCTCTAATTCTGGCCCTCCTTCCAATAAAGGCCTGGAGCTTGATGAGCTTGAGTCAAATACAGGCCTGGGCCTGTATTAGAGGATTTACAGTAACAAGCTACAACACTGCACCCAGCTGGTCACACAGAGAAAATCACCTTACATCACAAGCCCAGGAGGAAAGGTGCACTGTACAGGGAAGTTCTTGGCCTCAAGCCAGCACAAAGGGCAAAAATATAAATTTTGGATCACAGTTATCACTGGACCCTATGCACACAATCTTTTAAGTGGGAGCGTAGCAAGGAAGATGGGTCTAGTCAAACGTGTCAACGGCTTAAACACAGAACTGTTGGAGGATGTTTTTGGGGATGTTGGTCTGCTCAAATGTGACCCAGTGAAAATTGAGCTGAAAGTTAATGCTGATCCCTATTCTCTAATAACACCAAGAAGAGTAACTGTTCCCCTTTTGCCTAAAGTTGAAGCTGAGATAAAGCGCATGCTTGAAAGTGGAATAATTGAGGAGGTCACAGAACCCACCGATTGGTGCGCCCCAATGGTACCTGTTGAAAAGAAGAACAGGGAAAGAGTCAGGGTGTGTGTCGACCTAAAACGTTTAAACAGTGCAGTCAAACGTGAAAGGTACATGCTACCTGCTCTGGAGGATATAGCCCCCAAGCTCGCAGGAGCCAAGGTATTCTCAACATTGGACTCGTCGTGTGGGTTTTGGCAGATCCCTTTGGAAGAAAGTAGCAGAAAACGTACTACTTTCATCACGCCATTGGGAAGGTTCTGCTTCAAGCGTCTACCCTTTGGGATTACGTCTGCACCAGAAATTTTTCAGAGACTGATGTCGGAACTACTGAGCGGCCATGATGGACTAGTGGTAGTGATAGATGATGTTCTGGTTTTTGGAGCATCAAAAGAAGAACACAATAAACGTCTGAGCAGAGTCCTGAAAACAATCAAAGCAAGTGGGCTTAAACGGAACAAGCAAAATTGCACTTTCGGTGAAGTCGTCTAGTGACTAGTTCATACAACCCCTGCTACTGCTCCCCAGAGTGTTCTGCAGCATAATCTGCACGTTCTCTTTGAACTTGATATCAAATTTTCGCCTCCTCTTCGTATCCGCACGGTTAAAGTTACCCTCGCGGTCTATCACTGGCAAATCAAAAGTGAGATGGATGACACAACCGCCCCCCATACTTGCTTGTTACCACATTCCATCCGGCCACAATTAAAAAAAACGGCCATTATTCACCTCCGCCGACTCCGGCACCGGCCAAAATGTGATACCCGGCCGTTAATTGGATACAGGCCAATATTAGAGGATTTACGGTAGTATATTTTATTTTACAGGGTAATTTCTAAGACTTTTCACTGATTGCAAGGCTTTTTTTGCTGCTACTGATATCATTCATTAGTTTCCTAAAGTTTGAGCCAACATCCTCCACCAACAGGTGCATCTATCACTGAGGTAAATTCATTAATTTTACTTATCAAACTTGTAGAAAACCAAATCCCCTCACATGTGTGCTGAGAACCTCACAGCATCACAGCATGGACATACTGCAGCTTTCTTCCCATCCTCACAGGCTGTAGGTTCTGATGGAATCAAAGCTGCATCAATCACGTCTTTGAAGTTCAGATGGAAAGATGAAAGGAGCTCTGACCTCTCCTCCCTTCATCACCTCCTCCCTGTTATTCTTCTGCACCATTTTGCTCACATTCACTCCTCTTTCCTTCATCAGACCCACAATTTTCCTCTCGTGTTAGATATAATTTTCCTCCCACAATAAGGCTGTGCCGCTCCGCCCTTAGCCAGTCGAAGTGCGAAAACACAGTGGAAGCTGCAGAATCACAGCAGGTCATCATTCAGTCTGGAGAGTGGAGTCGGTACCAGGATGAGATTCATTCTGCTGAGGGCTGGGGGTAACTGGAAATAAGACTCAGGTGTCAATGTGGTTGGCATGTGTGTTGTCAGATTGAGTTCATGTACAAGTCAACATTAAACCGAACCACCTCCATGGTCAAATTGAGATGTTTATGGCCAACCTCTGGATTTAAGGGTTATTTCAGTAAATAAACCCTGGGTCTGCCCTAAAAATCTACAGGAGGTTAAAATACTCTGGTGGATGGATGGATGGTCCTGTAACAAAAACCAACTAATAAATCAAAGCAGACATTGTAAAGTAAACTATTATTCTAGCATACACTTGAGCTAAAACACACACATTATTCAATTACAGTTAATTTCAGCATTTTTTAATTTCTAGTATTACAGCATTAAATATATTACACCCATTAGTCATTACTACATGTATCCAAATTATTTGAGAAAGCAGAGTTAATGAAATACCTTGTTTTTTATCTTCTTATTTTAAAATAATTGAATGTTTCTTTTAATTAACTCAGACCTGATAAAGGCAGTGCACCACTGTTACAATGCTATTTGTAAATTATTTTTAATGTGGTTTTTGTGTTGCAGCACAGCCAAATTAAAGCTATTATCTTAAATAACAAGTCATGAATGAAACTAAAACCACACACAATGATCTGTGTGAATGTGAGCGGATGACAGACCAACCAGTGATTAAAACCAACAGGTCTATTACCCTTTTGTCGACGGATACACTCAAACAGCTGTTTGGCGGTTTGCGATCCTGCTCCTCAAGGATCTGCTCCCTCTGGAGCTGAGAAAGACATGAAGTTCTCCCTGATCTCCTCAGCAAATTACAGAGGACACTGGTAGCCTTCATAGGCCTTAATCACATCTCCAAACGTCCTCAGCAGGGAGAAGAGGATCCCAGAGGTATTTTTCTACAACCACCCTACCTGTAGACAGACGGTAATTAAAAATCTGATGTTCTTTTGGCAGGTTGCTTTCAGGGAATGGCCTCATGAGATTTGTTTATTTTTTCTTAAAAATAAAAGATCTTCCATCTTTTAGTTCTTTTTAAAACACAGAGAGGTTTTATTTACCTGCAACACTTCGAAGCGTTGCAGGTAAATAAAACCTCTCTGTGTTTTAAAAAGAACTAAAAGATGGAATTAGAATTTCAACAGCAAGAACACACCAAAGAGATTAAGAAAAGATCTTGTCGGGTTTTCTATAAGCTGCTGAAAGTCATTCAGTGAATAGATTCAAGGACTCAACATTGCCACTCACTCACTGGGCTATGCCTGTCTGTCATTAGGTTGAGAAACATGATATTGAGAAAATGTGTCAACTTTTAGTTGAAAGTACAAATATTCTTTGATATATCCTATAAAATGGACATTTTTGGTTTTATTGTTTCTGCATTTTACAAACAATCCTAATTTCATTTGCAATTTTGCTTGGAAAGTCAGATTCCCATCATTTTTGTGTCCAACCCCTCATTTCTTTGTTTCATAGGAGGCCAACTCCTCCCATAACTCTCACTTTTTCACACATTGTGATTTATGGTAATCCAGATTTAGCAGAAAGGACTCTTGAGCATATTTTTGCACAAAAAAAAAACACTGAAATTGGAGATTATATACATATTTTTTACTACTCGACGTTTTTAGCTAAATTAAGAGTGTTTTTGTTAAAATTCTCGATCATCTAAACTGATTTTATGAAGCTTTAGCTCCCTTAAAAGGTCCTCACCACCCTTATTAGCTGCAACCATTTTACACCTGCTAGTTTCTAAACTTCTTCCTGAGTTAACCTGGGCTAAACGCTGCTGATGACACTTTAGGTGTGATGAAGCCTGTTTTTAGGTTTTTAAATCAACATTGCTGGTTAGATCGGCACATTGTGACTATCCAATAAACAGAAACAGGTTAGTTCAGATTATGAATTTTAGAAATTGTTGTTTCAATTTTTTTTTTATGTGTGTGTGTGTGTGTGTGTGTGTGTGTGTGTGTGTGTGTGTATGTGTGTGTGTGTGTGTGTGTGTGTGTGTGTGTGTGAACACATTCTGAAGAAGACTACTTTGGCTGATGAAGATAAACCCATCTGAGTGTTATAGGCTGCTTTTCTCTCCCTGCATCGCTCACAAACCTGCGGGCCAGGCGCCGACAAGCGACCCTCAGTTCCAAAGGTGTTTGAGCTCCGTTAGCGAGTCCGTTATTACCAAGCTGTGTAGGCGGGACCTGAGTGGGTTGAAGGGGTAGACTCTGATTGGCTGCTGGCAGGCAGGTTTTCTGAGTGGCGGCTATTTAATGAGAGCCTCAGGGAATTGGACTACAGACCCGTCTCTAAAACGGCTGCAGGCAAAAGGGCCTTCATCTCCCATCATGCCCTCCTCACATCTCTACCAGCTGTGGCTCATGCTGCATTCAGGTCACCTGGGAGGACTGGTTAAAGCGAGTTTCCTCCATTAAATCTCGTTCAGCTTGTTGTTTGGACTATAAATACTGCAGCAATTTTATTGCACCCAGCCAGCCTTGAATATTATGAGCCATGATTCCCATTCTGGGTGATAAAAAGATCAACAACCAGTTTCACACAGTCAAATATGCAGAATTTACAAAATAAGGTAGCTTTCAGAGAGATTTAAACAAAGGAGACACAAAAATTATTGTTTATTTGAAGATAACCTAAAACCACGCTTAAAATACAAATAACACACTGTTAATGATCAATCCTTTCTATTTTTATCCCTTCATCAACTGTTTGCAGACCATGTTTTAGTCCTGACATCCTATTGAGGCAATAAGTGAAATTAACTGGAAAAAATAAAAAATAGATAAAAAACAAAACTGGAGATAGTTGAATAAAATGAAAGATATTGTTACATAAGTATTAATATTTTTACATTTACCTTAGCTTTCAACTCAACTTTATTCATGAAGCAGCTTGCAGAGTTATGGGTCCAAGGTGTTGTGCAGACAGATCAAATCAATCATTAGAAAAGCAAAAGCAACACAATAAATCAAGTCAAAATAATAAAAATTCAAAAATAATGGGAACTAATGCTAATTGTCCCATACAGATAAATATACCAAAGAGAATCATTTACTCTTTTCTTGGTGTGGAACCTAAAAGCTAATTGAGCAAATAATATAACATTTAAAATATTTTTTTTTCTCTGCTTCTGAACCTGATGCAAAATCAAAACAATTCTGATTTTCATGCTCTAACTTAAGCTCAGATTAAAAAGGAAGAAAGAAAACAGCACAGAATTACAGGCCACTTGCCAGAATTTCCTCTATAATAATTAACTGACTGCAATTAAACAATTGTTCAATCAGACATCCTGTGGTTTGGATGTGTGTGTAAATGTGTTAGATTGTCCTCACTCATGAATGGCTTTCAACATAAAAGTGCAAATAGCCAAAAGCATCAGAAAAGAAAGTGACTCAAAGGTGTATTTTACATGTTTCACTGTTTGAACTCCATCTATAAATAAATAAATCTGGTGTACATGGGAAACTTAACGTTGAGTTTTAGATCAAAATAAGTGACAAACATAACACGTTCATGCAATGATGAAAATACCTCCTCCATCTATCAGCCACACAATATCAGACGTGATGTGGGATATCAATATTAAAGCTAATAAAACCAATATTGTTATTATAGTTTTTCTTTTTACTGATCTCACCTATCATCCAGCCAAACCTGTAGGGCAGCTAATGATGTTTTAACCACATAATGTCAAATGCATCATACCTAATATGCGTTTTTTGGGATAATTTTGCGTATGTCAGTTTGTGTGTGTGTGTGTCCCATCTCACCCTCCGTAGGTGGTCTCATCCAAGCTCAGGTCCTCTACCAGAGGTCTGGGAGTTTGAGGGTTCTGCAGTATCTTAGCTGTTCCTGGAACTACACTTTTCTGGACTGAGATGTTTTTCCGGGGATCTGCTTTAGTCACTCCTCCAGTTTGGGGGTTACTGCCCCGAGTGCCCTGATGACCACAGACACCACAGATGTCTTAACTCTCCACTACAATCTGTAGGGTTTGGTAAATTGAGTGCTTTAAGAGCTATATATATATATATATATATATATATATATATATATATATATATATAACCTCTACTTATGACCAATAAGCTGTGATACTCTATCTAAATATAGAATATCAACCCTGCTTGGTCTTTACTGTGTTTATCAGAAGATTCTAGGGTTCTTGCTTTATCAAGGGATTGTACGCACTTCGTTTTGATTCAGAAAACAGTCAGGTTTATAAAAGTAAGAATTTATTTTACCAACAATTAAAACATGACAAGTTAACTAAGCATTTATGGTGATGGATGGAACTAAATATGATGTATGAAACCTATGTGTGAATGCGATGTTATCAGAACTTCCGGATCTAGGAGAGCTGAGTTCTGGATGTAAAAGAATTTGGTTTGCGTTAAGCTATGAAGTTGATTATTCTCAAAAGCACATCAGACGCAAACTGGGAACGGTACTTTAAAAAAGTAATTAGTTATAGTTACTGATTACTTTGTCAAAAAGGTTACTCAGTTACTTACTGAGTTACAAGATTATAAAAGTAACTAATTACCAAGAAAAATAACTACTTAATTACTTTTTTCATTAAAGCATGCAATAATTACTGCAATAGTGAAATATAAATGACTAATGACTGGAACATAATAAAATGCGTGTCCAAATGTTTTTTATAAACCTGAATAATTTAAATAAATAAGCACTTAACAGGATGAACTACTAACAGGAGCATTACACTTATCTAGACTATTAAAAGGTCACTGTGTGATATTCAACAAGACCCCAATCAGCTAAAATTTAAAATTGCAAATAGAAACACCTGTAAAGGTTCCCGAGCCTTTAAATGGCCTCTCAGTCTAGTTAAATTACAGAAATAAATGTAATTTTGCACAGTATTTTAATTTTTCCAGCTTCACATAATTGTGTGTTTTTAGCAGCATTTCTGTTGCTGCTAATCTAGTAATGGTTAAATGAATAAATAAAATTCTTTAAAATGACACTAGAAGAGGCACAACTTGGGTCAGACCCAACCACAGAAGAGCTGATGCTGGGCGGTGAACACACACAGGTAGTTCTAATAACACCTGAGCTCCATGACGTCTGCGACTGATGCATCAGTGTTACAGCGGGACTAAAGAATGATCAGAAACAGGTTACTGCTGATCTAGGAAGGTAGAAGATCAGGACGTCTGAGTGGTGAACAGGTGAGCGGACCTTCGAGACGTCCCGCTGTCACGCTAAGAAGAGCATGGCTGCAGACCCGCAGCAGCGAATATTCATCATGTCTTCCTCGTTCTTCACAGGCCGTGATGCGCTTGGATGAAAACATCTACCTCTTTAGCTCCTGATCAGCTGATGACAGCTTCAACACACTGCGCTGCTTAACCATCGTGCTTAACGCACGCATGTCCTTATCAGTAACAGAAACGATTGTTTTGTTAAAAGAAGACGGTAATTAATTAGTTTGCTCATTACAGAAAAAAATATTTTTTTAATTAACGTGGTTATTTTAAACGGCGTTATTCCCATCACTGCTCAGTTGTGTCTATAGCAGGCAGCGACTGAGACAGTGAGAACACTGAGGGTGTCCGCCCACCCGGCCAATCATCATCTTGTTTGTAAGTGTGTTACCGACACCTCTCTCTCCCTGGCTGCAGCTGAAGTGTGGCGGTCAGAAAGCCTCACACTGTTGCTCAACGTTCGACAAGCACTTAGTAATGCACAACTTTCCACCCCAGTAACGGTAACGGCGTTGCAACAGTGGGAAAAGTAATTAATTAGATTATTCCGTTACCTAAAAAAAGAACGCCGTTAGTAACGTCGTTATTTTAAACGGCGTTATTCCCATCAATGTCTAAACCTACTTGTTTTCATTAACATTTTGGACACGTGGTAAGCTGACATGAAAGCAGTCACTGTGGCTTTGGAGAACACATTTTATTACTTTTTTGTGTGATGATTATGATGAAACCACTTGAACAAGTAAGGTAGAATTTATAGCAAATGCACTTAATTGGCATCTTTAGTTACTGGATTCATGATGGCTTCTAAACGGAAAAGAGATTTTTATCAACTCTGCCCCAGGTCATGCCCATGGAGTTCATGTCAGCATTGTTCCAAACCTTTGGTTCAACCAGAATTTGGAAAAAAGTGTGGCGGTCAGAAAGACTCACGCTGTTGCTCAACGTTCGACAAGCACATAGTAACGCACAACCTTCTGTCCCCAGTAACGGTAACGGCGTTGCAACAGTGCGAAAAGTAATTAATTAGATTATTCCATTACCTAAAAAAGAACACCGTTAGAAACGCCGTTATATTTAAACGGTGTTACTCCCAACACTGTATATATTTCTCAATGCATCGTTCCACAAATGTGGAATGTCCTACCAAGCACTACCAGAACATGGGCTTCTTTTTCGACTTTCAAGAAATCTCTTGAAGACCCTGCTTTTCAGAGAGCATCTTCTAAACTAGCACACTCCCTGCACTCGTCCCCCTCTCTACTGTCCACTCCTTGTTCTGTCCTCTCCATGATTCATCATGCCGCCTCACTGCCACCTACGACTGACTGGAAATTAGTTGTTGTTCTTGTTGTTATTTTTGTTAGCCTCAAGGGCAACATGCCGATTATCACTTGTAAGTCGCTTTGGACAAAAGCGTCTGCTAAATACATAAACACATATATATATATATATATATATATATATATATATATATTTATATTTATATATATATATACAGTGGGTCAAAAAAGTATCTAGTCAGCCACCAATTGTGCAAGTTCTCCCACTTAAAATGATGACAGAGGTCAGTAATTTTCATCAGAGGTACACTTCAACTGTGAGAGACAGAATGTGAAAAAAGAATCCATGAATTCACATGGCAGGATTTTTAAAGAATTTATTTGTAAATCAGAGTGGAAAATAAGTATTTGGTCACTTCAAACAAGGAAAATCTCTGGCTCTCACAGACCTGTAACGTCTTCTTTAAGAAGCTTTTCTGTCCTCCACTCGTTACATGTATTAATGGCACCTGTTTGAATTCATTATCTGTATAAAAGACACATCCTCAAACAGTCAGACTCCAAACTCCACTATGGCCAAGACCAAAGAGCTTTTGAAGGACACCAGGAAAAGAATGTAGACCTGCACCAGACTGGGAAGAATGAATCTACAATAGGAAAGTAGCTTGGTGTGAAAAAAATCAACTGTGGGAGCTATTATCAGAAAATTGAAGACATACAAGACCACTGATAATCTCCCTCGATCTGGGGCTCCACGCAAGATCTCATCCCGTTGGGTCAAAATGATCATGAGAACAGTGAGCAAGAATCCCAGAACCACACGGGGGGACCTGGTGAATGACCTGCAGAGAGCTGGGACCACAGTAACAAAGGTCACCATCAGTAACACACTACAACGGCAGGGAATCAAATCCTGCAGTGCCAGACGTGTTCCGCTGCTGAAGCCAGTGCATGTCCAGGCCTGTCTGAAGTTTGCCAGAGAGCACATGGATCATACAGCAGAGGATTGGGAGAATGTCATGTGGTCAGATGAAACCAAAGTAGAACTTTTTGGTATAAACTATGCTGCATGGTGGCGCAGTTGTTAGCACTGTTGCCTCGCAGCACGAAGGTTGCAGATTTGAAACTCGGCTGTGGCCTTTCTGCGTGGAGTTGCGTGTTCTCCCCATGCATGCGTGGGTTTCCTCCAGGTACTCCGGTTTCCCCCACAGATCACAACATGCCCTAAAGGTTATAAATTGTAAGTCGCTTTGGATAAAAGCGTCTGCTAAATAAATAAACATAATAATAATAAACATAATAAACTCAACTCGTCGTGTTTGGAGGAAGAAGAATACTGAGTTGCATCCCAAGAACACCATACCTACTGTGAAGCATGGGGGTGGGAACATCATGTTTTGGGGCTGTTTTTCTGCTAAGGGGACAGGACGACTGATCTGTGTTAAGGAAAGAATGAAAGGGGCCATGTATCGTGAGATTCTGAGCCAAAATGTCCTTCCATCAGTGAGAGATTTGAAGATGAAACGTGGCTGGGTCTTCCAACATGACAATGATCCCAAACACACCGCCCGGGCAACAAAGGAGTGGCTCCATAAGAAGCATTTGAAATTCCTGGAGTGGCCTAGCCAGTCTCCAGACCTCAACCCCATAGAAAATCTGTGGAGGGAGTTGAAAGTCCGTGTTGCTCGGCGACAGCCCCAAAACATCACTGCTCTCAAGAAGATCTGCATGGAAGAATGGGCCAAAATACCAGCTACTGTGTGTGCAAACCTGGTAAAGACCTATAGTAATCGTTTGACCTCTGAATTTGGGTTGAATTTTTGTTATTGACCAAATACTTATTTTCCACCCTGATTTACAAATACATTCTTTAAAAATCCTACCATGTGAATTCATGGATTTTTTTTCACATTCTGCCTCTCACAGTTAAAGTGTACCCATGATGAAAATTACTGACCTCTGTCATCATTTTAAGTGGGAGAACTTGCACAATCGGTGGCTGACTAAATACTTTTTTGCCCCACTGTATGTATATATATATATATATATATATATATATATATATATATATATATATATATATATATATATGTATATGTAGCGGAATATAGTTGGTATACAGTATTCTTACACTTTTATTAAGGTTCAGAGATATCACTGATTCAAACCTGAGCTGGATCATTAATCTTTGGACCGGGCCCTTAGAATCAGAAGAGGTTGTTTTAACCACAGGGAATTTTATTCAAACACCTTGTATTGAGTTAGAGACAAGAAGAGAGCGAGAGGGGACGTTTAAGAATATTTATTTTGTAATTATTTGAAACAATCTCCAGGACTAACTCTATTGATGGATGCAGATGAATGTAATTGCTGAAGCGTTGGTGTGTGTTTGTCAGTTCAGAACCTCCATCTGGTGGAAGCGAGTCTGACTGCGAGGTGTTGTTTGCCCTAACTGACTTCGATGGACTTCAGGAGGAAGACATGAGACTTAATCTATGCCGAACAACGTACCGTGCGGAGACCTCCGTGTTAGATCCGGACGCCAGAGTTCTCGGACCCTCCTTGTGCTGAAACTGGAGAAACAGCGTCGGCAGCACGACAAACCAGTCTGAGGATCACCTCCCGGTACAACGGCAGGTTTCAGCGTCCCGTAGAGACCCCCCCTTATTGGGTCATAGAGTTCAGCTTTTATTCTGAAGGAACAATCGTCTTGTTGATAAAACAACAGAGTTTTCCAGCTTGACAGTTCTCAGCTTAAAAGTAGAAAATACAGCTGGCCAGTCTGTACTTCACTTAGCGATGATGGACATCAGATGGATTTGAGAGCTGGTTGAACTCACGTTGGAACTACGTTGAAACTTGTTGAAACTGCGATGGAACTGAACTAAAATGGCGTTGTTCTGTTTTATTAAGCTTAGATGTTTAGGATTCTTAGCGAATCAGAGTGGACAGATTAACTAAACACCACAGAACTCTGCCATGCATTAGAAAGGAAGTTCTGATTGGATGAGTGAACAATGTGTCATGTGTTTACCTTATGTGGATCAGGATGCCTAGCTTAAGCCGGGCGTTCACTGTGCGACTTTTTCACTTTTTTGAGCCGATTTTCCAGTCGTGCGAGAAGCCACGACATCGGGGCGAGTTTTGCGCCGAGCGGTCGTGTAGTGTACAGGGGGTTACGAGAGGCGATTAACACCACGTGACCAGCCGCCGATCAGCAGTCGTGAGGTCGCAGGGACTTCTGGCGTGTTTAATATTTCGCTCGTCCCTTGTGAGGGTATCGCACTGTTGAAGCGGCGCTGCGAGCAGCTACGATCCAAAAAGTATCAGAACCGCTCACGGCGCATGCGCGCGCAATCCTGCATCAACGCCGGCCGGTCGCTCGCTATTTCCCTAATAACACACGCTGTTCGTTTTTGTTTCTACACGTTTTTTTACTCACAAAGATTGTCAAGAAAGCGTGTTTGTTGTGTTCATGTCAAATTAAACTGATCACAAAACACAGATTCACTTTCTTTATTTTGTTTTCCTCATCTAACCCCCATAAATCCCTGTGTGTCCTCCTGCAGCACTCCCGAAGGACAACAGGCAAGACAAAAAAGTCTAACGTGTTGAGTAAAAACTGCTATTTTTAGCACATTTTTAGGGCCGACGTGTTGCTACCAGACGTACAGTGTGAGCAGTCAGGTCGCATGCGAGAACTGGGTCGTGCAGTGTGAGCACACGACTCGTGAGATCTGCTCTGCGAGGAAGTCGTACAGTTTGAGCTGAAGCTGAACGCTGCGAGTGAAAAAGTCGCACAGTGTACGCCCGGCTTTAGTTAGCCCAAGTCCTGTTATTCATTAAACACATAAATCATAACATTGTGATTTCACAGATCGGTCACCTGATTATTATTGACCAACAGTTGTTTTGATTAGCTTTATTAGAAATAAAGTTCTTTGATTAACTAATGAAAAGCGTTCTCCGTCCTTCTTCTGTCTTCTTTGCTGGAATGTAAACATCAAAAGCAAGTGCATGACCACGGCAACTTATGCACACTGTCACTGTGTCAAAGGGCAGCTGTTAAGGGCAGAAATGGCATATTCATAACATATATATATATATATATATATATATATATATATATATACATACATACACATATTTGACTATAAAACTATCAAGTCGTCATCACACTAGGGAAACGTTTGAGGATGCAGTGATGAGCTGCTGTGGCTGTGATCAGGAACTATTTGGTGGTTTAACCTCTAAATCCAACCACTTCAAGCTGAGTGTCAAGCAGGAAGACATTGGGTCCCATAGTTAAGGTCTTTGGTATGACTCGACTGGATTTGAACCCTGATCTCCCCGTCCCAGGGTGGACAGTCAAATCGATGTGGATTTCTCACCTCCAGTGTTTGTTGACCTTGATGTGTGTGTGTGTGATTTTATTGAAGGTGAGGATGCTGGGGATTTAAATTTTGATTCTTAACCAAATCAATGGTTAAGATACAGGAGAGTCACACACACACACACACACGCACACGCGCGTACGCACACACACACACACTCCCTCTCTCTCTCTCTCCAACACAAACACAGTCTACAGTGTGGCATCCTGTCATAGCATCTTGACATCTCAACTTCTAACACAATTATATTTGCCAGGGATCTTTCTCTCGTGCACACAAGCACACTGTCTGTCAATTTGTCAGTTTCACATGATGCCTGAAGTCACCCTGGAGATCTGCCAGTCACCCTGACAGCCAAATGGTGTAAACATGTGCGTGTGTTTGTTTGGGTGTTGTTTACATCTGCAAATTATCTGTGAAACCCATTCAACAGTTCTGAGGAGGAAGGATTTTCATGACAACTTTCTCTTGTCTTGTTTCACTAGATCAGACATTTGACCTGTTTGAGTATTTTTCCTGCACTTAGCAAATACAGTATGATTTTTAGTAGCTTTGTTCACCAACAACCACATTAAACATTAGAGGTCTCATTTATAAACCTTGCTTACGCACAAAACAGGGTCGTAAAACTGCGTAAGCAACTTTCCACGCAAACTTTAGGATTGATAAAAGAAAACGTAGCGGAAAAATGTGCACAACTTTAAGTTGACTAAGGCCTAGTCCACACGTAGCCGGGGTTTTTTGAAAACGAATATCCGCCCCTCCAAAACTTGCATCCACACCACCGCGTTTTAAAAACAAACTCTGTCCACATGTACCCGGATAAGTAAGTTGTTAAGGACATACCAGACCTGTAGGCGGCAGTACTTCCCCCATTCTTAACCTCGTCCTTCGTCTGTGGTCTTCCGCAAGGAACAGTAATTCCGCTTGCAAAAACAAACAAGCAGAAAGCGCTTGGACAATTGATGGATCGGGTAGTGACAGAGCGCAGCTCTGAGGGCTTCCATGATGTCGGCTAGTGTAAACACAGGTCGCACACGTGATGTCAGCATTTTTTTTGTCACGGAAAGTGACGTTGCGGACCTTAAAACTCCGGTTTTGTCCGTCCACACGCAGACACCCAAAACGGAGAAAACGCAGATCTTCACTTTGGCCGAAGTTTTTAAAAAGATCCGTTTTCGTGTGAAAAAACTCCATTTTCGTGTGGATGACAGGCCAAAACGTAGAAAAATATCTACGTTTTGGCAGATCCCCGGCTACGTGTGGACAGGGCCTAAGGACCTGGTTTTTGCATATTTTGGACATGGAGAGCACCTGCAGTGCTGCTGCTGAGAAGGATACAATTATGAATTTCAGCAGCATTATCACTTGTACTGCTTCGTGCGCACACAGAACAAGAACCCCCCTTACTTACAGTTAAAATTTTTAGAACACTGTTTACATTTGTAAACTCGCAATTTTCTGCAATTGTTTTGGCCAACAATAATACTTAGTAATCAGAGTAGGTCCTGGGAAGGTTTTATGTTGGCTTTGTTTGTTGAAGTACACCGTCGTTATTGATTTATTCACTCGAATTTAAACCATTTATCAATGTTTTTATTTCCTAATCTTTTTTTCGACTATTATATTTCTATTGGTCAACAATCAAATGGAAATTATCCAAGAATAGACCTAAACCCTGATATGTCCTAAGTGCATATTTTTTTCGCAGACAGGTGAATTTTTGTGAATAATTTTGGCTACGCTACTGCAATTAATCTATTGGGGGGGGGGGGGGGGGGGGATGTGTATTTTGGGGGAAATACAATAAATAATTTTTAAAAATCCCCCTACTCCTTTGACTCCTCCCCTCTCCTGGGACCTCCTTTGATGATATAGATCTTCGTCTCCCCTCCCCCTGCCACACCTGGTGTGGGGTGTGGTGCCTTGGTCTGCCTGAGTGTTCGTGGCCCCTGGGTCAGGGGGTTTAAGATCTTTGGCGCCTGCCTGGTCAATCCCGGTGGCTGCCAGGTGGGGTCTGGGTCCCTGGGCTCTGCTGGGTCCCCGGCGGTGGTGGTCGCCCCTGTGTCGCTGGGTCCCGGGCTCGGCCGGCTAGGGGGTGGGAGGCGGCGGGCGGGCCTGTGGCTCTTGCCGCTGATATCTCCCGGGACTCTGCCGGCTGCTGGTTGTGGCCCCCCGGGGCAATCCTCTGCGCCTCTCGAGGGGGGCGGGGGGCCTTTCTGGTTGCAGTCCCCTTGGGGTTCCTGTGTTCTGGGGCAGCGCCTGGATCTCTGGGACTTGGAGCTCCCCCCGTCTCCTACGCATCTTTGGGGGCAGATCTGTGGTCCCTTACACTCTCTATTGGACGCTCCTATAGAGAAACCTTACATAAACAAGCGCTAGTACACACACAGGTGCTCACATGGTGCTCTCAAAAGTATGGGCTTGGGCACGTTCAACACTTGTCTCAAGGCTGTCGTTGCCACTAAATGCACTATGAATTATTATCGTGTGATTGTTCAGTTAAACAATGTTGATTTTATATTTCATCATCACGTTAACGCAGTGATAGCTTACTCCTGATGTATTGTTGTGTGTCCCATTTTTTTTCTGCTCTTCTCTTTCTGCAGGTCTAGAAGCAGACTCTTGTTCATTATTGTTTATTTTTGTGGACCCCCCCCCCCCCCCCCCCTTCTTCCCACCATTTGTCTTTTCCTTTCTCTTTCACCTCTGTCTCTGTGTCTGGTCGGAATTACAAAGCATTCAAAAACAATAACAATAAAATATGAAGTATCAGGCGTGACATTTAAAGCAGACGCTTTGATGCTCCACCTGAGAATAAATCTGTAAGGCTTGTTACCAGCATTCAGATATCAATTCTGATGGCTTCACAGCCAGACAGGACATGGTGAAAATAAATACATAAATTAAAAAAAATCCCCCTACTCCATTTAATGTAACACTGGAATCATTTTGTAGCATTACTGCCCTTAGTGCATTTTTTTGCGCCATTGACACCCATTTAAATATTTTTTTTCCAAAGAGCCTAACTATTACATTTTTTATCATTATTCTGTCTGGGTTTCCAGGGCAACTGCAGACTCAATTTTGAGTTTTTAATGTTTTTCACTAGATTGCGCATTTTCCCTGTGTATACTGAGGCAAAAACTAATGCTGCATTCAAATACAAATAAATAAATGAAAATATTTTTATGCCCATTTTTGACACTCCAATGTGTTGAAAATTTGCCCATAAAACAAAGCATCTGGACATAACACACATAAAATGTTTACTTTTTTTTTAAAAATCTGTTTACATTTCTGGTTATGATCATGTACCGGACAATAAAGGGGGGAAAAAAGGTTAAATCTCAGGAACGAATATGGTATTATATTTTGTGAGGACTGGAGCCAAGGACAAAATTTATGCAAGAAAATTGAGAGTTATGAAATACTATATGAGGAAGTATTGTGTCTGCATTTTCATGCGCACTAAGATTAAAATCGTGACTTTTTTTTAGAAAACATGAAATTACACAAAAACTATAAAGTGAGCTAAAATATATTTTGGTGCCTATTTGTGACACTCCAAAGATGTAACAGTTCAACCCCAAAACAGGTCATCTGAACATTAAACAAAAACAATTTATTGATTTTTTATTTTTTTGTTTTTTTTACATTTGTTCACAATGTGGGAATTGATCATAAACCTATCAATAAAGGGGTTACATCTCAGAAACACACAAATTTTTATTATGTTTTGTTAGAGCTCAAGCCAAAGACGAAATTCATGTAAAAAATTGGGACATATGAAATATTATATAATATTTCTATAGGAAGTTTGTCTGTGCATTTATTTGTGCTCAAACGCCAGAAAAGTTTCAAAATTAAAAGGTAATATATGTTACATTTTGCTGTGTGAAGTCAATATTATTTTAACAAATGCAGGTAAATATGATTTATTTTTTAGGGGGGAAGGTACAAACTGAAGCTTCTTTTTTTAGAAAGACAGTTTTAAAAGGATCAAAGATGCCCTTGAGGATCTGTGTCTTGGAGTAAACAATGTCTGAGCTTTCAGTTGTTATTGATGAGTAAAAGGGTCACAGCACTGGTCAGTGGTTATTCATCAATAATGTATTCAGATGAAATTGAGCATGAATAACACTGAATCCAAATGGCCTCAAAGAAGAACAGCCTAACAGGAAAGATGAGCTCCGCATTATAGATAAAATACAGTTTTAGCCACATTACTTTTACACATTTTCCCTGCATGTTCTTGTATTTCAATGCATTTTCTCAGCAATCCCCCTCCACTGTTTCTCTAGTGTTCCTCTCAGTTGCAGCTATTTCACAGTCACATTTTTATGCCTTTACTGTGATGAGATGTTTTACATTGATCATTTAGGATTCAGTGCAGACTGTAAACCCTGGAATATGATGTTTCATGTGTGTACACTTTTCTTGATCAAATACTATAAAAAAATCCAGCTATGGTTTAATAAGACTATTTACACGAGCAAGTTTTTTAGTTGAACGTGATGCAGTTTTACGGGTATCAGTTTAAAAACGCATTCACTCATTTATGCACTGTTATGGCCCTCAGTTCAGGGAGCAGCAGGCCAGGGAGGTTCTCTCTGGTGTGCTGTCTCCTCAGCAGCTTTTGGTTTTGGTTTTGTTAAGTTAAAGTATAATGACAACTTTGGTGGGAGCTTAGGAAACTCTCTGTGTTTAACCGTTTGCCTTTTTAGGGGCCTTCGCTTGTTTTAAATAAGACATCACTCGGAAATTAGGAAATTATGTGATGGTCTTTCATAGTTTTGGTATTAATTTGGTTAATAAGAGAGTTTAGTTGTTACTCGTTTTGTGTTGCTGCTGATGTGTCTTGTTAATCTGTGTTTTGTGTTTATATTTATGTAAATAAATGTTGTTTTGTTACTTTTATCACGAGAACATTACCCCAGGCCCCCTAGACAGCCTGTATTGTAACAAATGGGGGCTCATCTGGGATCTTTGATCCCAAACCATACTTGGACGCATGTTCTCTGGCTCACTGTTATTACTTGTGTTTTGCTTTTGGAATAGGTCACAGCAGCTCTGTTCTGAAAACCTTGGTGGTGCATGGTGTGCGAGCGGGGAAGTGACACTTCAGTTGTGCCCTGGACGGCAGATCTAAAGGACCCCCCCCCCCCCCCCCCCCCCCCCCCCCGCTCTCACAGATGGAACACTCCTGCTGTGGAAGCCTGCCTAACAACTCTGGAACAAGGAGGTCAGAATTTGTTATCTTCTCACTGTGGACTTATTCTTTGTGTTAAAGACTTTGATGGAATCCTGTCTGGGAGAACTGAATGAGCAGACAGTGAATCACCATCGACGAGAGTTCGGCTGGACCCTGCGTGATCAGTGGATGTGGGACTTTTGGCACGATCGAGTCCGCACCATCAACCCAGCGCCGATTGTCACCTTCCCGCTGAATGTTGTTCCACCAAGGGAATTTCAGAAGCAGGGGTTGCATGGGATAGCACCGTATGTAAGGGGGGGTATGTGATATAGTATAATTAAGTGTGTAAACCTTAATTATCCTTTTTAGAGGGGAAGTGTTAAGGCTCAGGGCCATTTGGGTTTTTCCCTGTGTGTGTGTGTGTGTGTGTGTGTGTGTGTGTGTGTGTGTGTGTGTGTGTGTGTGTGTGTGTGTGTGTGAGAGAGAGAGAGAGAGGAGATGTAGCACCTGGCTCCAATCTCACTAGATTGCCTCCCAGTTAGACTCTCCCAGCTGATCCTGATGACCAGCTCTGCCACCAACATAAAAGTCAGCCAGCCCTCAGTTCAGGGAGCAGCAGGCCAGTGAGGTTCTCTCTGGTCTGTTGTCTCCTCAGCAGCTTTTGGTTTTGTTAAAAACTGTTTTATGTAACAACTTTGGTGGGAGCTTAAAACTCTCTGTGTTTAACCGTTCGCCTTTTTAGGGGTAAAGGACACTTAACCCCTTCGCTTGCTTTTATTAAGACATCACTCGGTAAAAAGGTATATTGTGATGGTCTGTCGTGGTTTTGGTATTAATTTAGCTAATATGAGAGTTTAGTTGTTACTCGTTTTGCTTTGCTGCTGATTTTTTTTGTTAATTTGTGTTTTGTGTTTATAATTATGTAAATAAATGTTGTTTTGTTACTTTTACCACGAGAACATGTGTCCTCAATTGTTACCCCAGGCCCCCTAGACAGCCTGGATCGTAACATACACACACTCACACACTGAAAGGGCATACTAACAGAAGCAAGGCTACCAAATAAACAGTGCCACCGGTCCCTCCAACCACCTCTAGCAACCCTATGTACATTGTCTGAGAAGAGATGACAAAAAAATACATGAATTATAAGTCAAGAATTGGGAAAAAGAACATTTATTTATTTGAAATTAAATCCATCCATTTTCAGCTGCTTATCCATAGTCAGGTCACGGGGCAGCAGCCTAAGCCGAGAGGACCAGACTTCCCTCTTCCCAGCCACTTGGGCCAGCTCCTCCAGGGGAATCCTAAGGTGTTCCTTTGTCAGCCGAGAGACATACTCTTCAGTGTGTCCTGGGTCTTCCCTTGGGTTTCCTCCCAGTTGGACGTGGCCGGAAAACCTCACCAGGGTGGCATCCAGGAGGCATCCTGACCAGATGCCCAAGTCACCTCAACTGGCTCCTTTCAATGTGGTGGAGCAGCAGCTCTACTCCAAGTCCCTCTCGAATGTCCAAGCTCTACGGCTGTGCCCGGCCACCCTCCGGAGGAAACAAATTTCTGTCGTTTGTTTCCATGATCTTGTTCTTTCGGTCATAACCCAAAGCTCATGACCATAGGTGAGGGTTGGGATGTTGATCAACTGGTAAATCAAGAACCTTGCCTTCCGGCTCATCTCCTTCTTCACCACAACAGACTGGTTCAGCGTCTGCATCACTGTGGACGGAACACCAATCCGCCGGTCAATCACCCACTCTCTTCTTCCCTCCCTAATGAACAAGACCCCAAGATACTTAAACTCTTCCATTTGAGGTACCTCTCTCCCCACCCGGAGTTGGCAAGCTACCCTTTTCTGGTAAAAATTGGCAAAAGGAAAGATTGTCTTGTATTTTATTTTAACATTGAAAAGTGCTTCTATTGCTCACATGAAGGAGGAAAGGCTTCAAACGTGTCTGCACTCCACCAGGAGACGTCTCTGTGCCTTTCGACTCTTACTGTTGTCTTATGTTCCTCTGTCCAAATAATATTCATGTCCATGAGTTTCAACAAACTCCAAGCCTCATTTTTTTTCTCGTTCACCATTTTGAAACATTTCCATGTTTGTTTTCGATGAGGTCTTTTATTTTGGCAGTTTTGTGTTTGTTCAGTCTTTCCAGGATGTTTTAGGAAACATAATTACTTTTTATAAACATACAACAGCGCATGCAGCCTTCTTGAATAATTACAAATATTAATTAATGGTAATCAGCCTTGTGTTGGTGGTTGACCCTGCTGTTGCCACGGCAACTGGAGCACACAAACGCAATAAAAGTGGATGCTAAGTGGCTCTGAGTGTGTTTTATTTCGTTTGAGACAAGAGAAGGTTCTGTAGCTGGCAGCACATTAGTGTGTCTGCATTAATGAGAGAGGATGATGACACACACATATTCATTAAAAGTCTCACTGAATGCTCGAATGTGCATGTGTGTGATTCAGATTGTGCTTCTGCTAAGGTTGTATGTTAAAGGCGGAGCCACATGATTAATGGGCAGTTGTTCTCCAAAGGGCACCGTGGTAACAGATGATCTGAGGAGAAGATTTATCTGCCGAGTGTCTCACATGTTTAAAATCTACACTTGCTGATGGAAGTGAAGTGAATTAGAAGTGATGTAAAGAACACAACTTTCCCTCCAACCTCCACCTCGCTGTGTAATAAGCCAGTCCATCAAGCTACCAAACAGGCACCACTTTGCGTCAATCAATTCAGGAATTATCCCAGAAAACCTGAAAGTAAACCAGTCAGTCTTCTCTGCCATCTTTTATTCAGAAAAAGGATTAGACAATATTGTATAATTACTGAAGCATCAGTAATTCTTGTAGTCTTTCAAACCCACTGATGCCCTGTGGTGGATTTTCTGAATCAAAATCAATTCTGCAAGACATCCAGTTTATACCTGCAGCATAAAAATGTATAAACTGTGTTGTCAATTGAAAAAAAAAATGACAGCATTTAAACAAAAGTGAAGAGCTGAAAGTTTCACTTTACCTGTTAGATCTTTAGGGCTGCATGTAGAACACTTTCCAGAGACAATTATAAATTTATAATATTCAACAAAAAAGTTTCCAAAACCTCAGGCGAGATTTAAACTTGTTTTGTAACTTCCTGCTGCACACAGGTATGCTGCTGCTTGGCTTCTGTTTGTGTAACAAAACAATTCAGTATGTGATCTGTGAGTTCCAGGTTTACAGGATGTAAACAATAAATCTGCAAACAATCAGAGGGCTGATTTGAGCTGGTTATAATGTCATGACACAGAATACGAAAGATTTATAGAGAACTATTTTATCAGATCGTCTCGAACCTGAGCTTCTGGTGAAATATCAGGAGGATTATTTAGTCAGCATACCACATAAAATAAAGCTTCTCCCACTGTGCGAATACCTAGTTTGCATGTCCTACAGACGTGGTCTAGACCGGCAGACTCAAAATAGACATGATCTGCATGTCCATGCAGCGTTGACTGTTTGCAGGGTAACTGTACATTTACAGTTCATCTCACAGCAGCCGATTTCTTTGTGAGCCAATCAGATTCACCCCAACATGCTTTTCTGCAGGATTCATGTTTTCTGAAATACACTTTCAAATTGCAGGCACAACGGTACAATGGAAATTGAAGAAGAAACTTCAAAGAGCAAGTAAAACCTGAAAGCTCTGAGTATTGTATGTCTGAAAGACTGAAACACATTTGGTAACTAACATTAGATTACTCACTGTTGAACTACAGTGTTTCTAAGCACAATATAAATTCTCTGTTAATCTGACAACAAACTGCTTTACAAAAGATATAAAAGGGTCCTGTTGAAGTTATTGCCTGGTAATCAACCACTTTTGTAAAAATCTCCTAAGCCACAATGTCCTAATTTTGATGAGTAATCTGTATAAGAAATATAAAAAGAGCCTATATCTACAGGGGGTGGGGGATGGCTGGTGCTAATCTTCAGCGACCAAAGGGCAATCAGGCTGGGTACACCCTGGACAGAGAGCCAGTCCATCGCAGAAAATTGCTAAGTATATGTTCTGTTAAATTATTTAATTTTCTTTTGTGAAAGAAAAAGTAAGAACAAAATTAATCAACTTTAAATTGCTTGTTGTATATATGTATGTATGTATGTATGGATGTATGTATGTAAGTATGGATGGATGTGTAGCTAATTCTGAACACACCGACAGATGGACAAATTGATGAATGTGAATACACTTACTGTAAAGTTTTAGATTGTTGGTTTTATAAACCTGAGCACTTGCTTAAGGTTTGATATATTTTTTTATTAGATTGTTTGAGAAGAAATAAAGCATCAGTTCCTTTATACGCGTTTATCTTAACTCATTCACTGCCATTGTAAAGGCTGGGTAGTTTACATCTTACTTATGAACCATAGAATGTGAAATCAAATAAAAATATGAAACATCAATCTGATGGATCTTTGAATATTTTAACCAGAAGATCAGAACTTTTTATTGCAGGGATTAAGTGACACTTCGTATTAACTCCAAAAGAGAGAGAGAGTCAGGTTTATAATAGTTAAGAAATTGATTTCTAAACAATTTAAACAAAACTAACTTTAAACACTCAGTATACTGATGAATGAGGTGAAATGAGACTTATGATGGATGGTGTGTATGTGTGGAATGTGTTATCAGAACTTCGAATCCGGAGAAGCGTCTAGTTCTGAGTCGGAGTGAATGGTAAACTTTGGTTGGAGATTCACAACACACATGAAACGCCATTTGTCGGTCTACATACCCAAGGGGAAGCCTCCGTTTAGATCCAGAATGCCGAGGTCCGTGGACCCTCTCTGGTACCGGAGCCGGTAGAAAAGCAGGGGTGCCGACCAAACTAGTCTTAGAATGCTCCCAGATCACGACATGTTTATTGGCGTCAGTGAGACCCTGAAGGGGTCGTGAGGTTCAGCTTTTATTCTGAAGGAACTGTTGCGGTCAGGTGTAACGTGCAATAGATTTTATCCAGCTTGTCGAGCAAGGTTCTTTCGGCTTAAGAAGAAGCTCGGATGGCCTGTCCGAGACTTCTCTAGAACTCTTTGAACTGAAGTAAAAGGTGATGTGGAATAGTTTTTATAATTTTCATATTTTGGTTTACTGGCAAATCAGAATTTGACATGCAAAAGAGGGCTTTTACAAACACCACAGAAAACCACGCCTCGCATCAGAAACAAATGTTCTGATTGGATCAGACAATAGGAAATGTGTCATGCGACTTAACATTACTTGTGTCCTCACGTGTCTAGTGCAGCTGTCCAAGATTATAATTACTTGTAAAATACTACTGTAGCGTCATGAAGGGACTGTTTTCCACCTAAAGGTCATCTACCCTCTCTCCTCATGAAGAACTAATCTCCTTGAGATATTGCTCAAGGCCTTAGATGCCTCTGCATCTAACTTGTTTTAACTAGCTATTTGCCTCCCCCTACAGCACAAGAAAGAAGAAGACCAAGAACTCTTTTTCTTTAAATAATAATCAAATAACTTTGTTAGTCCAAATAATCATGTGAAGCCTAATGTTCAATCAATCTGTGTAATAAGAATATTAATTACTTGACATTATAAGCCTATGATAGTATATAATAAGTAATATAACATTAAATTAGACACTAGATTGATCACACGTAATGCTAATGTCACATGAAACATTTCCTGTTTCTAATCCAATCAGAGCTTTCGTTCTGACGCGTGGCATAGCTTTGCATGGTGTTTATACCATCCCCTTTTGTTGTCAAATTCTGATTCGACAGTAAATCAAAACATCCAAACAAGGGCGTCAGTTTGTTTTCAGAATTGCTGGGGAATATAGCATACACTTGAGTGGGGTTTAAAAATTGCTGGGGACAATAAAGTAGGCTAGCACAGGGGTCGGCAATCCGCGGCTCTGGAGCCGCATGCGGCTCTTCCATCCATCTGATGCGGCTCTCTGTGCTTGTAAAATAATGAATGGATATTTAAATAGAATGCTTTATATTTTGCTGCATTAATTTTACACCTGTATGCCAATTCTAAATGTAAAGATTGTCTGCGTAAACCTGAACAGGTCCAACCCGGTCTTACTGTGAGACCGGGTTAACGGGTCACGCTTGTGCATAATCATATCGGCGCTTTGTGAGCTGAAGACAATGTGAGATTCTGGCAGTGTTGGGAGTAACGCCGTTTAAGTATAACGGCGTTTCTAACGGCGTTCTTTTATAGGTAACGGAATAATCTACTTAATTACTTTTCACGCCGTTGCAACGCCGTTAACGTTACTGGGGACGGAAGGTTGTGCGTTACTATGTGCTTGTCGAACGTTGAGCAGCAGCGTGAGGCTTTCTGACCGCCACACTTCAGCTGCAGCCTGGGAGAGAGAGGTGTCGGTAACACACTTACAAACACGATGATGATTGGCCGGGTGGGCGGAGACCCTCACGGTCTCAGTCGCTGCATTCTGTAGACACAACGGGAATAACTCTGTTTAAAATAACCGCGTTAATAAAAATATTTATTTCTGTAACGAGCAAACTAATTAATTACCGTCTTCTTTTATCAAAACATAGTTTCTGTTACTGATAAGAAAATGCGTGCGTGAAGCAGCGCGGTTTATGTTTATGTTTATGTATTTAGCAGACGCTTTTGTCCAAAGCGACTTACAAGTGATGATCGGCATTTTGCCCTTGAGGCTAACAACAATAGTAACAACAACAAATTGACATCAGTCATGGAGAGGAGGGAACAAGGAGTGGACAGTAGAGAGGGGGGACGGGTGCAGACAAGGTGCTAGTTAAGAAGATGCTCTCTGAAGAGCAGGGTCTTCAGGAGTTTCTTGAAAATAGAAAAGGAAGCCGCAGTTCTGGTAGTGTTAGGAAGGTCATTCCACATTTGTGGAACGATGCATGAGAAAAGTCTGGATAGTCCTGAGAGTGGTGTAGGCACTGCTAGCCGACAATCCTGTGATGACCGGAGCGGCCGGGCCGAGAAGTAAGCCTTTGCAAGAGGATTTAGGTAGATGGGAGCCGTACCGTCTCGGACTTTGTATGCTAGTGTTAGCAATTTGAATTTGATGCATGCTGCTAGCGGTAGCCAGTGGAGCTCAATGAACAGAGGGGTGACGTGTGCTCTTTTAGGCTGATTGAAGACCAGACGCACCCCTGCGTTCTGGACCATTTGAAGAGGTTTCACAGTACAGCCTGGAAGACCAGTTAGAAGAGCATTGCAGTAGTCGAGGCGGGAGATGACAGTAGATTGCACCAGGAGCTGGGTGGCATGTTGTGTTAGGTATGGTCTGATCTTACGTATGTTGTACAGCGCAAAGCAGCATGAACGGGCAACAGAGGCAACATGATCTTTAAAGGCCAGGTGTTCATCAATCACAACACCCAGATTTCGAACTGCCTTTGAAGGAGCCAGAGATAGGAAGTCATTCTGGATTGAGATATTGTGCTGAATGGATGGTTTTGCTGGGATGACAAGCAGTTCAGTTTTAGAGAGGTTGAGTGTGAGATGGTGGGATTTCATCCATTTTGAGATGTCAGAGAGACGGTTTGATATTCGTGCTGAGATAGTGTGGTCGTCCGGTGGAAATGACAGATAGAGCTGGGTGTCGTCTGCATAGCAGTGGTAGGAGAAGCCATGTGATCGAATGATCTCACCCAGTGAGGTGGTGTATATGGCAAAGAGAAGAGGTCCTAGTACAGAGCCCTGGGGGACTCCAGTGGCAAGGTGGTGCACGGTAGAGGACTGTCCAAGCCAAGATACGCTGAATGATCGTCCTGTGAGGTAAGATTCAAACCAGGCGTGTGCTTTATCTGTGATGCCCATGGTAGAGAGTGCAGACAAAAGGAAGCCATGGTTGACAGTGTCAAATGCAGCCGATAAGTCGAACAGGATAAGCGCTGAGGATTTGCCACTCGCTCTAGCTTCTTTTAAGGATTCCGTCACTGCTAACAGAGCAGTTTCAGTGGAGTGGCCCTTTTTGAACCCAGATTGGTAAGGGTGAAGCAGACAGTTTTGTGAGAGGTATTCTGTAATCTGCTTGAAAGCCACCCTTTCAATGATTTTGGACAGAAAAGGGAGGAGAGAGATAGGTCGGTAGTTCTCCACATGATTTGGAGGAAGAGACGTTTTTTTTTTAGCAGCGGTTTAACCTGAGCATGCTTGAGAGAGATGGGAAATGTACCGGATGTCAGTGATGCATTGATCACATGTGTGACTGCTGCGGCTACTGTGGGAGCAATAGCATGGAGCAGCTTAGTTGGAATGGGGTCAAGTGGGCATGTAGTAGGGCGGCTGCACGTGAGAAGCTTGGACACACAGTTCTCAGTGACAGGGGAAAAAGAGGAAAATGAAGCAGTAGGGTCTGAGATGGTTGGGCTTGAAGGTGATTGTTGTAGCGAATGTTCAGGAGTGGCCAGTTGAGAAAACTGTTTTCTTATCGCTGCCACTTTGTCAGTGAAGAATGAGGCAAAGGTGTCAGCTGATAGATTGTTGGTAGGAAGTGGAGAAGGAGGGTTGAGCAGAGTTTTGAATGTTGGAAATAGTTTCTGAGAGTCAATAGAGCTGAGAATTTTGTCTGTGTAGAAAGCTTTCTTTGCATCAGTGATGCTGGCAGAGAACGAGGACAGTAATTCCTGAAATTTCAGTAGATCACCAGGATCTCTTGTTTTGCGCCATTTCCGTTCCGCAGCTCTAAGATTGGTGTGTAGAGCCCGGAGGGTATCATTTAGCCAAGGGTGCGACTGTGAGGCTCTAGCAGGTCTAGTGGCTAAAGGACACAAGTTATTAAGACAAGAGCCGAGTGTGGAGCAGAGTGACTCAGTGGCTTCATTCACTTCATAAGCAGAGAATGTGCTGGGAGATGGAAGAGTGGAGGCAACAAGAGAGGAGAAGTAGTTGGGTGCCAGATTGCGGAGGTTGCGGCGGAATGAGACCATTGGGGAGGAAGCAGTGGACGTCCCTTGTAGAGTCGTGCTGAAATGGATGAAGTAATGATCCGAAAGATGCAGTGGTGTGACAGAGATTGTGTCTATGGAACAGTTTCTGGAGAAAATGAGGTCAAGTGCTTTTCCAGCTTTGTGAGTTGGAGGGCTTTGTACTAGTTTTAAATCAAATGATGACATTAGTGACAGGAAGCCTGATGAGCTGGGATTGTCCAGGTGAATATTCATGTCTCCAAGGACCATTGTGGGACAGTCGTGCTCAGGAATGGAGGAAAGCAGGGTGTCGAGTTCATCAAGAAATTCTCTGAGTTGACCTGGTTGACGATATATGACAACTAAAAAGAATATTTTTCAGTACAGTCACCTGGATGGCATGGTATTCAAAGGAGTTGTACTTAGTGATGGGTAGCAACTGACTATATATCCATTTATTGGAAATTAACATGCCCATTCCACCACCTCGGCCAGATGCACGAGAAGTGTGGGTGAAAGTGTTGTTAACTGACAAAGCAGATGGGGTAGCATTGTCACATGGTTTGATCCAGGTCTCAGTGAGAGCCAGTGCATCAAGTGACAGGTGGTTAGCATATGCAGTAATGAAGTCAGCTTTGTTTACAGCTGATTGGCAGTTCCACAGTCCCATGGACAGGTGGGTGTCTTCAGGGGGAGTTAGTTTTAGCGAGCGGAGGTTTTGAAGGTTGCGAAAGCGGTTTGCTGTGTGTGACCTTCCTCTGATGCTAGTGATCACGGGTATAGGACAATTGCACATTTTGCTAGGTGTTGATGGAGCAGCGTCTGGGTTGAGTTTGTTTGCTCTGAGTACCTGCTCTGTGGACACGCGCAGGTAGACACGTATGTCTTTACCCCGGAGTGTCTTCACACCGGAGGGGCTGAGACACAAGGGCTGACGCTTCTGCTGACACTTCAGTTATGCCACCAAACTTATGCTGTGCTACTAATTGGAAACAGGTGTTCATGCAGCAGCTGATTGCAATGGTTGAGACCTAGATCACCTGATGAGTGCTTTCAGGGAGGACAAAAACAGCTCGTTTACAGCCTCTGATTGCACTTATTGTTTTCAACTGGCCCAAACCGGAGCTACTAGACAACAGGATAACCCACAGATGAGTTTCCTTCTCTTTTCCCAATGGAAGATAGTGCAAAGCAAAAGTTTAAGAAGACAAAAACAGGCACTAACAGACACTCAAGGCCCTTCGGTGCAGATTCAAGTCTGTTTGAAAGTGCCTGCAGTTGCTTTTTAAGCTTTGCTTTAGGTGAGAGGACAGCCCACCTAGATCACCTGATGAGTGGTGTGTTGAAGCTGTCATCATCAGCTGATCAGGAGCTAAAGAGATAGATGTTTTCATCCAAGTGCGTCACGGCCCGTGAAGAACGAGGAAGACGTGATGAATATCTACGGCTGCAGACCCCCGCAGATTTGTTGCTGCAGCAGCAAATCTGTGGATCTGCAGCCGTGCCCTTAGCGTGACAGCGGGACGTCCCGAAGGTCCGCTCACCTGTTCACCGCTCAGCCGTCCTGATCTTCTGCCTTCCTAGATCATCCAGTTGTAACCTGTTTCTGATCATGTCTTTAGTCCTGCTGTAACACTGATGCATCTGTCTCAGACGGCATGGAGCTAAGGTGTTATTAGAACTACCTGTGTGTGTTCACCACCCAGCTTCAGCTCTTCTGTGGTTGGGTCTGACCCAAGTGCAAGTCCTCCATCAGATCTGTGCCTCTTCTAGTGTCATCTTAAAGGATATTTATTTATTTATTTAACCGTTACTAGATTAGCAGCAACAGAAATGCTGCTAAAAACACACAATTATGTGAAGCTGGAAAAATTAAAATACTGTGCAAAATTACATTTATTTCTGTAATTTAACTAGACTGAGAGACCATTTAAAGGCTCGGAAACCTTTACAGGTGTTTCTATTTGCAATTTTAAATTTTAGCTGATTAGGGTCTTGTTAAATATCACACAGTGACCTTTTAATAGTCTAGATTAGTGTAATGTTCCTATTAGTAGTTCCTCCTGTTAAGTGCGTATTTGTTTAAATTATTCAGGTTTATATAAAACATTTGGACATACATTTTATTATGTTCAGTCATTAGTCATTTATATTTTACTATTGTAGTAATTCTTGCATTCTTTAATGAAAAAAAGTAACTAAGTAGTTACTTTTGTTGGTAATTATTTACTTTTATGATCTTGTAACTCAGTTAGTAACTGAGTAACTTTTTTGACAAAGTAATCAGTAACTATAACTAATTACTTTTTTAAAGTAACGTTCCCAACACTGGATTCTGGGATTCTCCTCAGACGGCTCCTGGATGTGTCGCCACATTGGAGACAGGAACAAGCACTATTCAGCCAAAGTTGCATAATCAGGGAACATTTTCTAAGTGACAAGTCTCTCTGAGAGACAGGGTTTGGAAAACACTCGCTTCAGTGGGAGGAATCTTCCCGCATGTGCTCTGGTTCTCTGGGTGGCTCTGGGGTTAATCAAGTTTAATTGTTTCTCTTTGCAACAATCTTCACAGGAAGGCAAAACAGTTAAACGGCACATTACATATATTTCCATTTGACTGTTTATTTTGACAGATGAACTCAAGGATGTTGCTTGGTTTGAAAGAATTACCCCGACGCACACTGATGCGCATGGATGAGCTGACATTTTAATCGTTAACGCACATCGCGGAGGTAAAATATTCCCATCAGAACATCAGAGCTTTATACTGTACACTGTGTTCAGCGCGGCTCGGAGCGCCCACTGTGTACAGTGGGCTGAAGATCTGTAGAGGGGAGCGCAGCGCAGTGCAGAACCACGGCACATGCGATAAGATTTCCTCCCACTGAAACAGTCTGGAAACCCGGTCTCTCTGAGGGATGTGTCACTTGGAAAAATGTTCTTTTTATGAAATTATGAAACTTTGGCTGAACAGCGCTTGTTCCCATCTCTAATATGGAGACGCATGACGCATATAGACATTTGATCACGCACAAAGTTCATGTGGAGCAGAAGCGGTCGGGCCACGGCAGGTGAAACGTTCCTAGCCTACATGAAGTGAAACTGTTTAATTGTAACATTAATGTGTTACTGGACACGCTGGTCTGGTTGGTTAGACCAGTGTTTGAAGTGGAAAACACACACACACACACACACACACACACACACACCAATTAAAATAATGCTGATAGCATGGACTAGAAGACAGGTGATGGTTTACGTATTTAAATGATGATCAGGCTGCTTTAAAATGTAATCTCCATCCACATCCAGACGCAATTATCCTCTATTCTTTCTCTATTTGCTCTGCTCTTGTCTGGACTGATCAGCTGATGGTGCGCGTGACGCGCCTAACTAGCAGCTGATGCACATTTTACGCATTTGGAGAGGTGGGCTGGATGCTTTGCTTTTACTGGAAGATGGTCCACTTAACGCACGGGTGTAGACTAAATATTAATGACAAATGAATGAAAATTAAATTGTGAGTTTTTACTTCATATTTTATAAATAAAAAGGACGGGGGAACACATTTATGACGTCTTTTTAAACTAAATTTTCTAGCGCGACCTGCCTGCTTCACTTAAGTCACTGCTTATTAAGGTCCGTCCAAAATTACCGTGGGAAATGGGTAATAATGGCTCTTTGATGGGAATAGGTTGCCGACCCCTGGTATAAGATCTGAGCTGGTAAAACAAAAATCCTCATCAGCAGGCGTTTTTGAAAGTGGGGGGGACACAGCTGCCAATCACAAAATTTGCCGGGGACATGTCCCCGGCGTCCCCAGTTAAAATGACGCCTATGGGAGGGGGGCGGGGGGGGACGCTAAAGGTAAGGCAAAATTGCTTTTTTCCGCTTTTCTACGATGATTGGCTTAAACTTCTTCACCTCGCTGCTGGGTTGTGTTGCACACATGAGTACCAGACGTGCATTTGCTACAGAACTCCCGTGTTTGCAGCTTTTTGTGTAGTTTACATAGTGAGTCGTACAAGCATAATTAGATGGCAAATTGCATACAAGTTGGCAGGTCTGCATTTAACACACATTATTGAGCCTTTTATAACTAGAGTCTTACATTTCAGCCTCATAATTTAGTTGTTTTGTGCCACATTTTAGCAGCAGATCACAATCTCCTTTATACTGCAACGTTGCCAAATAGAATTTTTGATTAATCGACAGAGGATTCAATAGAATATTCTAATACTAAAGCATTTGAAAGCTGCTGCCCTAAATTTTATAATTCCAATCGTAAGTTTCAACGCCCAGTCCGCTGACTGAAAGAAATTGCCGCCGAATCCCAACAAAGAAGAATCCACTGGAAGTGATTATGTTGCCGTGCAATTGTAGAAAATGTGCGGAGGCGTTCTTAGGTCTGACTTTGGCTGCCAGTCTCTGTGGCAAGGACGTGATCTGCAAATTCAGATTCAGATCAACAACTGTCACTCGTACTTTGCAGCCCGCAGTGACCCTGTGCAGCGTTGCGTCTCCCTCCTCTATTCTTTTGCACTGCACAGATGCTGGTGTGTGTGTGTGTTCCTCTTAACTGTTTAGAGCAAAACATATCTTATCAAAGAGAATACCTTCTCATGACTTTGTGGGTCCAGCATTCTCCAGCCTGTTGATTTTCTCCCTCAGAAAGTCACACTCCTCCTTAAGAAGATGGTTCTCTTCTTTCAGAAGATGATTCTCCTCTTTCAGTAACTTGAAATCTTCTTCATATTTATTCATAGTGGGAGCAAACGTATCTTGCTGAAGGTCAACAACTACAGAAGAATGAAATGTTTTTGTATATAAAAAACGTATTCCAATTACAATTCCATTTGTACTATTCTGAGTTCTAAGTTATTAGAAATAATCAATATAACAATCCAATCCAATCCAATCCAATTTTATTTATAAAGCGCATTCACAAGGCATTACAACCAAACAAGGCGCTGTACACTAAAAATGTTAGTTAATTAAACAGGCGGTATACAAACATGTCGAACACAGATAAAAGATAAAAAGGAAATACAACAAAATTCCCAAAAACTAACAGCTAAAAATCAATAAGACACAGGGAGAATAAAAATTAGAAAAACATTTTTAAAAAGAACCTCAATAGTATGGAAGTTGATATTGTAAAGTCCATTTTTAAACAATGCAGATGTCAGTGATGGTCATAATTATGTGGTATAAGCTAGGTTGAAGTAGTGAGTTTTCAGGCGTGATTTAAAAATGCTAGCTGTTGGTGCTTGCCTCGCTAGCAGTGGTAATGTGTTCCACAGCTTCGGTGCACAGACAGAGAAAGCCCTTTCTCCACGGCTTTATAAACGTGCATTCGGAACAGCTAGGAGGAGCTTATCTTCAGACCTGAGAGCATGCGGCGGGTTGTAGTAATGGACAAGTTCACACAGATATGGAGGAGCTTGATTGTTCACGGATTTGTAAGTCAGAAGCATAATTTTGAAATTTATCCTAAACTGCACGGGCAACCAGTGGAGAGATTTCAGAATTGGAGAAATGTGTTGTCTTCTGTCAGCTCCAGTCAGCAACCTAGCTGCTGAATTCTGGACCAGCTGAAGTCTAGAAAGAGCTGCTTTACTGATGCCATATAAGCAGGAGTTAGAGTAATCCAGCCTTGAGGTGATGAAAGTGTGGACCACGGATTCCAGAAGACGGACACTCAGGATGTGCTTTAGTTTCGAGATGCGTCTTAGTTGGAAAAAAACATGATTTAACTGTGTTATTGACCTGGGCATCCATCTTCAGAGCCTGGTCCATTTTTACTCCAAGGTTGGAGATTGCAGAGGATACATTAGGTGAGAGATAGTTTAGGTCAGGTTGATGAGTTGCCATGGTCCTGTTAGGACTGAAAACGATTAAGTCAGTTTTGGAGTCATTGAGATTTAGGAAGTTGTCAGCTAGCCATTGCTTGACCTCAAGGATACAATCAGACAGAACTTTCGTTGATTGAGTTGGCTTAAATGAAAAATAGATTTGACAGTCGTCAGCGTAAAGATGGTATGAGACAGTGTGCTTTCTGAAAATGGCTCCTAAGGGCAGTATATAGAGGTTGAACAGTAACGGGCCGAGAATTGAACCTTGCGGACACCCCAACGTAGAGGCTGTGACTCGGATGAACAGCCATCCAACATGACCCTAGCAGACCTGTTACAAAAGTATGACCTAAACCAATCTAGGGCTGTGCCTGAAATGCCAGCCCAAGTGTGAAGTCTTGTGATCAAAACAAACAGAACTGAATTTAGTTGTACCCAAACTCTGCAGTTTTGGAATGTACCTTCACTTTCACTGTGCTCCGGGTTGCCTTCTAGATCTGTTATCCCCTTGTTTGCACCGCTGCCTCCACCCCTCTGTGTATGTGGCATGCCTCTGTAACAAAAAAAGTTTGTTATTTCAATGTTTAATGAGGTTGTCTGCAATGCTAAAAGATTGTCTGGTGTCTCAGTGACTGTGTCAAACGTGTGTGCATTAGTTTACAAGAAACTATGTTTAATTTTCCCACCAGCAAATCAAACATAAAAACTGCAAGTAAAACTATTCATGGATAAAAATTCTGTCAATTCAACTCCAAAATTTCACAAAATATAACATAAAAGGTGGAGCAATGTATAGCAATATATATTTTGAAATAATATTAAGTGTTCGAGCAAAGTCATGTCAAACTAACGAGCTGTTTTTGCTCCTGTAACAGAACCACCTATTGGAGCAGCAGGATCCAAAACCTTACAGACAAGAGCGATTGCTAAGCACCCCATCATAGAATTGGCTTTCTCAAGTATCATGCTTTACGATAACAAACTCAGGTTTGAAGAATTTAAATTTCTTTCTTTTCTGAGCATATATAATTTATTTTAAAGTTGCTTATATTTTTACCAATATAAATCTTGTTTTAGTCTCATTTTATTTATTTTTTCTATTTAAAACGAGCTGAATTATTTTGAGAATTTATATTTCAATATCTGTTTTATAAATTTCACATAAACAAAAGAAGAATAATTCCATTTTTATTAGCTTTTTCCATAATCCATGAAGACTTTAGTATCTAAAAAATGTTATTTAAACAACACAGTTGTAACATTTTTGACATGTTCAGCTTTTTAAAATAAACCTTTAAACCAAAAATTACTTTCTGAAATAATCAAATCTCCCTTAAAACTAGCAGGAAAGAATCATTATTCAAAATTTGATTTGAATTTGTTTTATAAGGATATTAAGAAAACTAACATTGTGATAGGATGTACTTAATTTTGCCCAGCCTTAATAAAAAGAAGCTAACTTTATTAACAAACTGAGCTATAGGTAATGCAGGCCGTGTTGGTAATATATAAATGGTCATTTAGTAATGTTCAATTGTATCACCGATACAGCAAAGTCGTGTTAAATGCTGTTAATTTATGTAGCATTGTGATAATACTGAGGTGTACTGGTCAGATTTTTTTTTCTCTGTGCAGTCCATCAGCTGTTAGAATAGCACGGATCAAATGGAGCTTCATCCTGTAATGTCTCCTGTAACATAAACTATTGCTCCATGAATTCTGTCACTCGGTTAAAATAGTGTTATTATCTAAAAGCTAGTTTTCTTTGCATTCCTGGAGGTTAGAACCAGGCTAGGTAACAGTTTTCACCACTATTTTAAGGACAATAGAGAACAAAGCACACAGCTTTTAACCATTAACGGATGGCTTTTATCCGTTAACAGCTTTGCACTGTTTTGCTGCCCCACCTAGATTTTATCTACATGTTTTTGTTGGTTTTTAAATGGTTTTATGTGTTTTTACTTTTTATGTTCATTTCTGCTGTGCAGCGCTTTGTTTGGTCCTTGGGCCATGTGAAGGCGCTATATAAATAAAGTTTAGTAGTAGTAGTATATGAAATTAAATTTCCAACATTTATTCCATAATTTTCCATTTATTCCACCTTCTCCACCACGGGGCCGGGACAACAGACCCGTTTGTACCCCCAATCGGCGGGCATTTTTAGAACCGTTAGCTTACGTCAGTCACTACATGTTTGAAATTACCTACGTAAACAACAAAGCACATTCTTTAAGTTTCACATACCTTTTCGGTTATATGCCAAATATTAAGAGTAGCTCCGCTGACAATAATATTATATGCAGGAATCTAGTTTAACTTTTTTGTGAGTTTTGTGAGATCTCAACCCAGCTTTGTAACCACCGGACACTGGATATTCACTGCCGCGCCTCGCGCGTGAACATATTTCACTTGTCTCGCAGGATTTTGCAAGCCGTAAAGGCAGTTTTGTTTGTCTCGCAGGATTTTGCAATCCGTCCTTATAACCAGTAAAGGCGGTTTCCAGTGAGAAGGTATCATAAGTACTCCTTCAATGGTTTACAGCATCTTACAGAACACATTCCATTAATAAATAAATAAAATGTCGTGATAACAATATAGAATATAACACTGTATGAAATGTTCTCTTACCCTGTTGTTTAGTGAAATGACTAACAAGAATTCTTCTTCAAAAGACTGCACGAGGAGGAAAACATCTAGTCAGATGGCTGCAAGCAGAAAAACTGTTAGCCAGGAAAAAACAATGTCCAGTGTGCAACTCCAGGATGAAATTGAAAAAACAAAAGAAAAAAAAAAGATGGATACCGATGGTAATTAAAATGCATAGCTAAAGCTAATATAAATATGTTTTTCATCCTGAACAAAGATAGGTATCTCCTGCCTTTATAGACTACCTGGGCTTAACCCATACCAGATAGTGTATTTCTTTTTAGTAAAAGGAATAGTATTAAAATATATTATAATTTAACACAAGCAGGTGCCAACATTATGTTTCAATTTGCAATGTGTGCAATTTCGAAGTGTGTAATCTAATGTACACTGACATTTAATGTGGCATCTAACATTGAATTACTTATAAAAAGGATTTTTGTGTGTTTGGAAAACCAAACAATATTTTAGTATAGCTATAAATATATTGTGGAAAAAAAATACTAAGGTGATTCGCTTGCATTTGCCTAAAAACCTCTACCAATAACACGTTTCGGACCAAAAGCAACCCATAGACTATCAGTCTCACTGAACCTCCGCACTTCTGTGGGTCTTCCACTCATTACGCACTCACATATTTAACAACAGAACACCACTGGTTTGAAAGGTTAATGTGTTCCTTGAATGACAAAAAAAAAGAAAGAATGGAAGTGAATGGGGCTATAAAAGTTATTTTCTGATGGACGTGTGAGAAAAAAGTATACTCTCTCTGGTTAGGATGAAGAGATTGCCATGCATCACAAAGCCCATAATCACTCATGTACTGTTTAACTATATTAGTGGATTGCCAATTGTGCTGAGTCCCAGCTGTACTGAGCCTGTCTGTTAAAGTATCCATCCAAAAATTAAAATCGCCTCTAAGTATAAGTGGACAGTCCAAGTTTTTGGAGAGTACAGAGAAAAAATTTTGAAAGAATGAAGGGTCATCAATATTTGGACAGTATATGCTGACAATACATAAGCTTTGGTCCTGTATTGATATTTTTAACATTATTAATCTACCCTCTGGATCTGAAACTTTGTCCAATACTGTGAAATTGATGTTTTTGTGTATTAAAATAGCTACACCTCTTGCCAAGTGTTATAGCAGGCAGAGAACATGCTGGGAAACTCTTTCTTCATATTCTGTGTTCTATGCAAACAACAGAAATACAAAAGATGGATAAAAGAAGCTGTCAAGATAAGGAGACGTGGATGTGAGACCATGAACAGAGACGATGGAGTTTACTCGTTGGATCGCGCATAAGACTGCATCATCGGAGAGAGCGGGCAGTGGAGGGCGACAACGTCCTCTGCTGCCCACGGATAAACAAAAGAAATGACCGTCAGCCTGACGATGTTTGCAGCCGCAAATGAAACGTTGCATATATATGCATATATATATGCATAGAACATAGAATATGAACTCATGAAAACACACCTCATTGTAATTGCATAGAAACACACTCTAAATGTAAATATGTGGCCAATTTACAGTGTAATACATTGGTAAATAGTGCCTAATTTTTGCACTATTGCACAGTAATTTTTTCAATTACCCTGTAAAATAATTTTTATTACATAATAATTACCATTTAAATTACAATTTATTACATAATATTACACTTTAACTTACAATGTAATTACCATGTAAGTACTTAGTAATTAGGGGACTGTAAAAGGAAGCGTTACCAAAAATTATTTGAAAATATGACAAATTTGCAAAGTATCCTTTAAACAGAAACATTTCTGCACCTAAACTAAACCTTTAAAACCATTGCTTGGCATTTTTATTTTCCATCTGTTCTGAGCTTCTTCTATCATTAAACTCTTTAATCCAGTCTTTTAAAAATTCAAGACAAACCTTTGACTTAAAACTGTGTCTGGATGAACAACAGTTATGTAGAAAGAGTTGTTTTTTTTTATTTTTAGACCTAAAATAGTATTTCTGATTATAAATGGAAATCAGAAACACCAAGCAACTGTCCTTGAGCTCCACTTAGATTCAAAGTCCTCTGCTTGTCAGAACTCTGTTTCTCTCTCTGCCTCCATCTTTCTTCTTCCTCTTTTTGTGTTGCAGGTCATCCGGCAAACGGGTTAATAAGCTGAGTGAAGTGTTCTGCAGACAAAATGTCACACTTTACTGGCTGGGGTTTGACTTACTGGACAGGAGGTTAAAGATCAATGGTGGGTTTACTGAACCTCGTTCCTCTTACCTTTATCATAAATGTCACCAAGGAGCCATTAGCTCTGCCCGGAGACGCTTCAAGAAGCAGACTGAAGCAGCAATGCCCTCGCTGTTGCTGACGGACATGCCGACCTCAGAGATGCTTCCTTTAGCGCGTAGCTGGTGCAAATTCAAATGGGTTCATGCAAGCAAGAGTCCCCGCCTCCATGTTCAGTGTTCAGTACAGGACTTTAATGCATTTCATCTGTGCTCTTCCAGGTAATAAATTCTATCTGAGATGCTTTTGTCTGACAGCTTTTCAAAGGTTCTGAGTCATGCTCTTAAGCTGATATGTCCAAATGGTTTAACGACTAAAGCTGAATCATAAATAGTTGTAATGATGAATTTAAGTGAGTTTGGGCTTGAAAGAATTAATCATGTATTTATTTTATAAATGTTAGCTTAAATTAATCATGTTGTAATCATGCATTTATCTATTTTATGCATGTTAGCTTAAATAGATATAATGAAATGTTACACAATTGCACTGTTTCTTAGAACACACACTATTTTTGCTGAGGTTTTTCACCTGCTCGTAGGTTTTGCCTTGCTTCATGCTTCGCCACCTCCTATCTTGAATATCTTGAATAACATGAAATGAGAATGAAATAAAGGAAAATGAAAAGTGAAGTTATGAAGTCCTGAATAGAATTGTGCACATATTTCTCCAGTTAGATGATCCCTTTCAAGTGGGGATTGTGTACCACACAAATAACTTGACAATCATATCATTGGATCAAATTTTCTCCCGGAAATACACTTTTTCCCAAGAAAAGTTAAGGCTTGATTTTCGTAATGTTTTTTGTTTTCATTTTTCCTTAACATTAGGATAAAATTCCAAATATTAAATTCTTGAGAGCAAATTTCAGGTCAATGTTATCAAAATGAAGACCTTAGCTATTACTTCTAGCTTCTGGGTGGCAGTGACTCAGGAGTTCTTGCCATGATCTTCAAATGGAAAGTGATAGAAAACATCCTCCTGGTTTGGGATAAGTCTTTGGCTCAAGTAGAGGAGTGCCAAGTATATTGGTGTCTTGATGTCATAATTGGATGAAAAAAGAAATTGAAAAAAAAAATAGAAATAAAAACATTATGAAGGCGTTTCTCACCTGCAGAACGCTGTGTCTTGAACGCACCTCCCAAAGCATACATCACTAAGAAGACCGCTAAACAAAACAAATCTGAAACACTAAAAAACAGTTTTAGTGTCGTTCATGACCCAACTTATCTTCCTCAAAGAGGAAGCTTCGTTTTTAAAACCATCGCTTTGGCGTCAGACTCCAGCTGCGGGTCTCCTTTACCCGTCTTCCAGCTAAACAGTGATCTGTTTGCTGGTCATTCATCCTTCTCCCCTTTTATACACAAGAACCCACTAAACTACAGAGAAGTAACAATCTGTCACACATCACTGCAATATGTAAACATTTGCCGTGAATTCTGTCTCACTGCTCCGCAGCTCCGCTTCATGTGACAGCTCACACCTGCTGTCGTGAAGCGCAGCTTCCTCTGTCCTTCTGCAGAAAAACACTACAGAACCATCCTTATCGGTTGCATATGTGAAATTTCTACCAACAGCAAGGGGATCTCATGTTTTTTTTTTTTACTTAATACGTTCGTGAGCTCTTCTCCTCTCAGCTCTCACAGATCACAGAATCACGGTTTTCACAATTTATCTGATGGTCTAAAAAAGGTAGTTTAATTATTTTAAGTATAACTCTGGTTAAACTTGGCTATCAACAAAAATAAAAACTAGTGTGTAGTTTATAATCCGCATTTTAAACATAAATTGAAACTGATGCTCAGAGAGGCGGAGTCTTGCTGCTGCGGCGTCCCAAAGGTGTGTTTTCATTGGTCAGTTGCAGACAAGAGTTGTAGGTTTTCAAGCATGCTTGTAGACTGTCGTAGGTTGACTTGGGTCATGGGACAGCTCAAAAAGCAGTCGCAGAGCCGGTCAGACTGTACCTTCACAGCATGGTGCACATATATGCAAATACCCCTGACGTTGACCGTTTTTTTGTCACAATTCTGCTCAGGAACGAGGGATATGGCAAAGATGGCCAAAAATCGCACAGTGTGATCCAGGCTTTCTGGCAGCATCCTTGTTATAAATCACACGCCCTCTCCTTTTTTTCCTGCTGATGCCAGGCCCAGCACAAAAAACACAATGAGCGCGGCTTCCATTGCTATAAAAAGCATGTTATGTCCAAGATAAATGAATGTCCACAGCTGCGCAGAGAGTGCCCCCATACCCCCTCTATGCCGCCATTGTGTAATCTTTTGTGAAAAAATAAAAAATAAACATGATTATGGCGTTTAAAGCGTGCCACAACCCGTGCACGTGCATTGGGTCCACAGCGCGCGTGTGAACGGGAATTGCGAGCGAAAATATACATGGCAAGAGGTCATTTGTGCACTGAGAGGGAGCAAACTGTGTCTGTGAGCGCACAAGGATGTGCACAAGTGACAAACCTGCGTGCGCGCGTTGTCAACGAGCACACGGCAGAGGAAAACGTGCGCGCGGCAGTCTCTGTGCGCGCGGTAGCCTCTCTGCGCACTCGGTTTCTGACTCCTGCTCGCTCAGCTGTAAGGGCTTTTGGCACTCTGGAGGCGTGGCCTGTGGCAGATCTTTTCTGTCCTCTGATTGGTTAGTTTACCCCGCACTTTACCCTCTACCTATCTATATAAAAAAGTCTGATATTCAGTAGTTGCTGGCATAGCTCAGCTGGGAGAGCGGGTGACTCTCCCCCCGGAGGATCCAGGTTTGAGTCCGGGCAAGGAAAATGCTGTAGATGTCATGTTAATTTTTCTTAATTCCAGGTATTTTACAGTTGTGACCGTTCAACTGTCATTAAACGTCCGAATGTTTGCTGGGCAGTGTTTTAAAAAGTGCACATAAGCTAGATGGTTTTAACCATATAAAATTACATTTTTTGTGATACTGGAAAAATACATACTGAAATAAAACTACTGATTGAAAACTTTATGACTGTGGTTGTACAATATATGACTCACTAATACACTGCAAACTCCCTTAGAGTGGGGCTTCCAGAGAGAGAGAGAGAGAGAGAGAGAGAGAGAGAGAGAGAGAGAGAGAGAGAGAGAGAGAGAGAGAGAGAGAGAGAGAGAGAGAGAGAGAGAGAGAGAGAGAGAGAGAGAGAGAGAGAGAGAGAGAGAGAGAGAGAGAGAGAGAGAGAGAGAGAGAGAGAGAGAGAGAGAGAGAGAGAGAGAGAGAGAGAGAGAGAGAGAGAGAGAGAGAGAGAGAGAGAGAGAGAGAGAGAGAGAAGTTCTTGCCTCATTAATGTATTGTTTATTTTTTTCAGTATTTAATTGACAAATTATCCTTTCAAATAATTAATTGATGAGTTACATAATTGTCCATTTAGAATTGTTGAATGGACTGAGTAAAGTTTGGTGCACTTTATATATTTCAAAACATGTTTTTTTTAATGATGCATATAAATAATTTAAATGTTAATTTAATGAAATATTTCTATTTTTTCATTACCTCACCCTTGTTTTGACAAAAACGGAACCTTGCTGGATAATATCATGGAGAAACTATTTGTTCACAGTACATGGCTCAGTGAGGATCTGTGTACCAAAGGAGGAGATACTCAGAAATCTGTCTGCAGATTGTTACAACCCAGACTGGAAGTGGTGGGCTGTAATAAGAAAGGAGACCAAACAGAGGAGTGGGGGTTCAACAACTGATTTATTTAACAAAAGTAAGGATTTACTAAAGCAAGTTAGTGAACAGAAAATGGCCAGTGAGGACTCTCCACCACACAGGAGAGACCCAGTGAAAGCAGAAAAACAGTAGGCTTTGTAGGCAGCACCACACCCTGAGCCCAGGTGCCTCCAAGGATGCTTAACGAGCTGCCTACAACAGAAGAAAAACACAATTAAACACAAATGAAAACCCAATGAGACGGTGGGGGCATCACAACACGTTCAGGACTACCCAAACACCAGTAATTCTTGACTGCACTAACTTGCTTTAGTAAATCCTTACTTTGGTTAAATAAATCAGTTGTTGAACCCCCCACTCCTCTGTTTGGTCTCCTTTCTTATTACAGCCCACCACTTCCAGTCTGGGTTGTAACAATCTGCAGACAGATTTCTGAGTATCTCCTCCTTTGGTATACAGATCCTCACTGAGCCAAGTACTGTGAACAAATAGTTTCTCCGTGATATTATCCAGCAAGGTCTTGTTTTTGTCAAAACAAGGGTGAGGTAATGAAAAAATAGAAATATTTCAATAAATTAACATTAAAATTATTTATATGCATAATTAAAAAAAACATGTTTTGAAATATATAAAGTGCACCAAACTTGACTCAGTCCATTCAACAATTCTAAATGGACAATTATGTAACTCATCAATTAATTATTTGAAAGGATAATTTGTCAATTAAATGCTGAAAAAAATAAACAATACATTAATGAGGCAAGAACTTTTAAAACTTGATCATACCTACACCCACAAGTCTATTTTTACCTGGTTAAAACCATCTAGCTTATGTGCACTTTTTAAAACACTGCCCAGCAAACATTCGGACGTTTAATGACAGTTGAACGGTCACAACTGTAAAATAATATCACAGGAATTAGGAAAGAATAATATGAAATCAACTCTATGTCCCTTGGCCGGACTCGAACCTGGATCCTCCAGAGTGAGAGTCACCCGCTCTCCCAGCTGAGCTATGACAGCAACTGCTGAATCCCAGATTTTTTTATATAGATAGGTAGAGAGTAAAGTGCGGGGTAAACTAACCAATCAGAGGACAGGGAAGATCTGCCACAGGCCACGCCTCCAGAGTGCCAAAACTCCTCACAGCCGAGCGAGCGGAATTAGAAACCGAGCGCGCAGAGAGGCTGCCGCGCGCGCACGTTTTCCTCTGCCGTGTGCTCGTTGGCAACGCGCGCATGCAGGTTTGTCACTTGTGCACATCCTTGTGCGCTCACAGACACAGTTTGCTCCCTCTCAGTGCACAAATGACCTCTCGCCATGTATATTTTCGCTCGCGAGTCCCGTTCACGCGCGCGCTGTGGACCCAAAGCGCGTGCACGGGTTGTGGCACGGGTCTGACGCGATACATGATCGCGCAACATTACCGCCGCAGTCTGACCACTTATAAACAACTGAAGGCTCCCTAATGCTGCTTCAGCATTTAAGTTTAATCTGGATTCAGATCCGCATGTAACCAAACAACACATTCTCACTCCCAGCGCGTCAAAAACAAACGTTTGGTCAGCCATCCTCCGCGTCAGACCCCTGACGCCAAAAGTGCCCTTTTTCGTCACATATGTGCAAAAAGGGGTTTTTCCCTTTTCTGACTGCAGATCCCAATGCAGCGTAAAACTGATGCGATGGGGCACCAAACAAGCTCAATGTAGCTCACCCTAACCTTATCCTCTAACCATAACCATCTTGCTAGCTAACACGTTAGTGATGTGTCAGTCTCTCTAAAAGCCGGCTCTATGAAGTGAACGGGGGAGCCGCCTCGTCATTGGTCGGGTTTGGACATAGGCAACGCGAGGGGGAGGTTTCAACTACCAAGGTGGAGGTTAAAAGTAGGGTATTTGTAACCTCCCCCTCGCCAGATGGTATGTTCTAACGTTCCCCTTGGGCAGCAAATACGAAAATTCACAGTCAGAATGCATGGGAAACAAACACTTGATCACAGTGAGAGTAACGTTTTATGTAGCAAGAGGGTTAAGGTTAGGATGAGGGTGAGGGGATGGTTATAAATAGTAAAAAGTTAAGGTTTAGGTGCGGTTAAATGAGGGTTAAGGTTAGGATGAGGGTGAGGGGAAGGTTATAAATAGTAAAACGTTAAGGTTTAGGTGCTGTTAAATAAGCATGTTCGGTGCCGCATCAGCGGATATCCTATTGTGTCAGTTTTACGCTGGATTGGGATCTGCAGTCAGAAAAGGGAAAACCCCTTTTTTGCACATAAGTGACGAAAAAGGGCACTTTTGGCGTCAGGGGTCTAACGCGGAGGGTGGCTGACAAAGCGTTTGTTTTAGATGCGCTGGGAGTGAGAATGTGTTCAACCAAAACAAAATATACTAGCTCCATTCAAACATCTAAATGCAAAACCAGGAATACAAATGCTGGTTCCAGTTTCCTATTTTCAAAAAGTTTACCACACAAAGCTAATTTCCATTTCCTGCCACATGTGCAGTGCAGATTTGACAGCTGGAGTGTTGTTTTGTCTGTGATTATTCTTTTCAAACCACACATTCCAGCCCATGAAGTGCTAATGTTTACGATTGGATTATATTATTTTAAAACTCTAATGTGCCATTGTAGCAGCTTCTTTTCCGGTAGTTCATTAAAATTACAACTCTTGTAGGCACACGACACAATTCACTATATTAAGTTCAATCAGCTCCCTGCTGCTGTTCGTCACGTCACATATGTTTGGGCGACATCAAGAGAGAATAAGGCTGATTGCTGCTGCTTTAAGTTTTCTGCATCTTTATAATATGATTCAACGAAAGCCCTTTTTAACTGTTTCCTGTAACAAACACTGATTGGTGTATTTAAAATAGAGAGAAATCAAGCAGAGGGGCGCTCTTAAGAATTTCTTACTGCAGGAAAACACAGAATAGTTAAGGAAAGAGGAATGACATTGTTTACATATTGGCTGGAAAGTAAACAAGACAGTTTAAACATATTTTGTCAGTTCTTTCTGTGTGTTTCTTTTAACTCTATTACTTGGTTCTATTTTACATTTTAACATTATACCAACAAGCAAACATTATACCAGAAGAATGAAACTGTAAACAAGAGGACCAGCATATAACACTTTTGAATCCTGCGGAAACCTGAAATGGACAATAAACAAGGGAAAACAACAACAGAAATAACAACTAAAACAAAGAATCAAAAATCTAAAAAAACAAACAAAATCAAAACCAGTGATAAACCCTTCCTTACATCAAAGGCATAACGGAAAGAACAAAAATAGGTATAACGATAAAACACAACATAAACACACCAACAGAAACCTTAACAGTTAGAAAAACAGTTCAAGTTCTTTTACTGTTTTTTAAAGCTTTAAATGGTTTGGCTCCAGCGTATCTGGCAGACACTCTGCACTTGTAAGTTCCCCCTCGAGCACTCAGTTCAGATGACCTGTCCTTGCTCGTGGTTCCCTGGTCACTGCTGAAGATGTGGGGTGACAGAGCCTTTTCACTTGCAGCTCCAAAACTATGGAATGAGCTGCCATTACACATTCGGCAGCCCTCTCCTGCACCAGTTTTTAAATCCAAGCTGAAGACCCAATTTTTATGAACTGGCTTTTAAATCTGTGTGTGTGATTGACTGTGTTGCTGTTTTAGTCTTATTTTTAAATGTTTTTATTTGGTTGTGTTTAATTCATTTTAGTGGAGTTTATGTGTTATGTTTTTTTCTGTGTCTGTGAAGCACTTTGGTGGCATGTAAGTGTCTGTAAGGTGCTATATAAATAAAGTCCGAGCTGAGTAGAGAGAAAGACTAGTACACCCAAAAGACAAGATTTCAGCACGACATAAGTGTGGAGTCAAATACAAAATCCCATGCAAACTCTGCAATAAAACATATAAAGGAGAAGCCGGACGCCAACTCAACACACGAATAATATAACATAGAAAAGAGTGTGATAAAGAAACAGAAGACCAGCAGTGAAACAAGAAGCAAAAATGCACAATATAGAAATCAGCTGTAACAGACGACTGCACGAGAAAACCATATAATGGACTGGGATGGAACAATGGTAATAAACACCAAACAACAAAAATACAAAAAATGAATTAAGGAAGCCATAGAAATAAGGGAGATGTGGACACACAACCATGAACAGAGACAATGGGGTCTACACGTTAGATCACACATGAGACTGTCATCGGCGAGGAAATAAACAGATAGATGGAGAAGAAAGTGACGCCGCCAACAGCGGCAAGCTCTGAAGAAACCGCAGGTGTAGTTGAAACGTCAGCAAAAATGTTGAACTGGGAAGAATCTCAGGCCTTAATTACAAAATCAGGTCTGGATTAATCCTCAGTTCTGTGAAGCCAATTCGTTGCTGGCTGTTTTTCTGTGTTTAAAAGTGTGTGTGTGTGTGTCTTTGCTGTTTCACCCTGAGGTCGTAAATTTTTTGAGCTGGTACGGTCTCAGGGTTTTTGATGTAACCTTTCTGACATCTTGAGATGGGAGGGAGTCAAGAATTGTGTCTTATTAGTCCAGGTGCATGAGCTAATAAACAGATCATGTACTTGTAAAATCGATAAGATCGCTAAAACAAGCAAAAATGAGAAGATTCACTGTTCCCCCATCCTACAGAGAAGGCTGATGAGGAGGGGCAACATTGGGCTAATGTCAACAGCATGCAGAGAAGAGGAAGAGGAGAAAAAGAAAGCATGTAGGAGGCGCTGAGAAGAAGAAAAAAGTGAACAAATGAAGACCGGGAGAAGAAAAGGTGACATCATGACATCCAAGATTTATGGTCTCTTCGGCCCATTGGAGAAGTAACAAGAAGAAGAGGAACACATGACCAGGAAGTCTGAAGTCTGAAGAGGACAAAAGAAATGACTGAGGGGGATGGGAGTGGACAGTGTATAAAAGAGAGTTGCTAGTCTGTGGGGGGATTGCCTTTGATGGGAAGAGTTTGTGAGGTAGAGAAATGGAAAGAAGGAAGCTTTTGCTTTGAGCTTTTTGTCTGATAATCTGACCTAGTATCATTTTTGGAGAGCTTATTTAGCTCAACTTTGCTATAACTCGGTTTATTGGCAAAGAGTTGTTTCACTTTTTAACCCGCTGTGTCGGGGTTTTGTTTAGATTTTTATTATTTTTTCATCTGTGTGAAATAAAACCTAGTTCCTTGGATTCGAGGAACAAAAATAGGATTTATGAGTGGGGTCTCCTCCTGTCGGTAACAGAGCAAAGGTGAGATGCTGGTTGTAAATTCCATCCCAAAGTGTTATTGGTATAAGGTGTTTCCTCCATCCTAGGCTACAGGTAAAGTCAGTTGTCTCCTCAGCATAAAAGGAACAGCTGGCAAGGGTCTTAACCTGAAGTGTACATAAGCTTCATGGACTGAGGGTGTGTGAAGGTGTGCTTGTGCCTCCTTATTTCTACTTAAAGATATATTGGTCAGAATTAGAAGTCCTGGGTAATTTGGTGATTTGCTAATCAACTCTCTACAGCAATGGTTCCCAAACTTATTTAGCCGCGCACACAAGCCCCCCTATCATTTTGAGTTTTTTTAGGGCTGGGACTTTAACGCGTTATTATGATTAATTAGAAGAAAAACAAAACACGTTAAAAAAATTTCACGCATTTAATCGCAGCTTGCTTTTCGAGCACGGCGGAACCTTTGTCATTGCACGACTTCCTCGTAGACAGAATATCACTGACACACACAACAATGCACAGTGCTAATGGCTACTAACGGAATAAAAACGGAAAGAAGTTGCCTTGCTTGGACTGATGCAGGATTTAGGAAACCCGTCCGCCTCTTTTCTTAACTTGAAAAAAACAAACTTCCAGACAACAACGGAGTCCGTGCCGCGGACATTTTTCAGAGATCGTCTCTGCTGCGGCTGCCCAGTGGCACTGGAAACTTTACAAAAGTTGCGGTAAGCTATATTTTCAACATTTACGTAACATCTGTGCAGCGCTGAAAGCACCAGACAGAATAATTCTGTGCCCTAACAGTAGTTTATGAAAGTAGTCAGACAAACGAGAGGCACCTGGTTGCCGCTGGGAGAACGCTCCGTGTTCTCACTACTATGTAAACAATCACAGACAACGTGTCTTAAAGTTGAAAACAGAAGTTTAAATTAAAACAGAAACACTCTGAAACTTTTCTGATGATTTTCTAAACAATTCTGTCGGGGAATTATATGTTTCTGAGACGAGTCACTGTCTAAACATCACATGCATTACTATCATTAAGCAGTGAGGTGTGTGAAGCTGTCATCAGCTAAGGGGCGGATGCTTAAGTGTATCAGGGGCAGCGAGGAACGAGAAAGTTGTGATCAGGCTGGAGATCACACCAGATTCGCTGCAGCAGGCTTGAATCTGCGGGTCTGCAGCATCCCCTTCTTAACGTGACATCAGGACTTCCCATGTAAGGAAGGTCTGCTCACCTGTTCGTCAGATCATTATTTCCTCGCCATGATCTTTTATCTTCCCATCATCCTCCAGTCATCCAACTGGAACCAGTTAGTGTTCCTGGTCATTCTCAGAATATGCCATGCCTGCTCTGGTGTTAAAAGTTAGTACATTTTAGCCCTAGATCATATGTGTGCCTGTTCTACTGTCATTTTGAAGGATTATTATTTATGTGTTTTTACTACATTATGAGTAGAAATGCTAATAAAAACTCCCAATTATACAAACAAGTAAAAATGGAAAAATTAGAATCTGGAGCAAAGTCAAATATATTTCAGTAATTCAACTAGACAGAGAGACTATTTAAAGGCTTAGGAACCCTTTGCAGGCATTTTCTATTTGTAATTATAAATTTTAGTTGATTTGGGTCTTGTTTCATATCACACAGTGACATTTGATTAATTAAAAAGCATTTTTTATTAAAAGCTTTAGTTTTACAGTAATAACTATGTCTAATGTTTAATTCTCTGTCTCATAATTTTAATAAGTTTTGCTTTGAGAGCACATTTTCCTGAACGATTAAAATGCGATTAATTTAGATTAATTAATTACAAAGCCTCTAATTAATTGATTAAAAATTGTAATCAAGTCCCAGCCCTAATTTTTATATATACTGTTATTTTGTCTTGTAATTGTTAATTACATACTCCTTTATTCCATATCATAACAGTGTTATTCATACATTAAAACTGTCAACTGCACACTCATTTGGCAGAATAAAAGTTTGACAATTATTTATTTGTTCGTTGTCATATTTCAGTAACATTTATAATTAAGCAAGTTGTAATTAAACAAATGACTGCAACATTTCCCCCTGTTAAGTGCAGTAGACTGAAATGAATAGCTTTATTTGGAAATATAACATATCTAATTTTTAATGGACTTATATAAAATCTTTCTTCAACATAGACCCCACTAATGAACTGATTGTGTTATTTTTTATAAAAAGAAGAGAGAAAATGCACAAAGGTAGGAAAGGAAAAGAAAGTGATAAAATAATAGGTTTTATTAAATGTTCTTCAGATAATGAATTAATTGACAAAGTTTTTGCAGGGTGTGAAAAAAATGTTCAAGGTCAAGCTCCTGGGGCTAAGCCCCCCCATATCTCAATCCTAGTGACGTCCATGGTGACGCGTCAACCCGGTCACACAGTAGACCGGGTTGGAACTGTTCAGGTTTACGCAGACAATCTTTACATTTAGAATTAGCTTACAGATGTAAAATTTATGCAGTAAAATATAAAGCATTTTATTTAAATATCCATTCATTATTTTACAAGCACAGGGAGCCGCATCAGATGGATGGAAGAGCCGCATGTGGCTCCAGAGCCGCGGATTGCCGACCCCTGAGCTAGGGCATGTGCGGAGGACACACACACACACACACACACACAAGCAAAATATACTTGTTTTCAATTACATTTATTGGGCCCACTTACATTTTCTTAGGCCCACCCACAAATGAGTTTCTTACTACGCTAATGGTGACTTTTGACAGACTTCTCTGAGCTCCGCAGCCATTACACTTTTCACCTCGCGCACCCCCTAGCGGCAGCTCGCGCACCCACCATACTTTGGGAATCCCTGCTCTACAGAGTAATGGGCTCGACACACGGGAGGCGACAAACGACCGCGATCAGCGAAATTTGTCACTGTCGCTTTTATTACCTGTCACACGGGAGGCGATCTGTGGCCAGCGGCAAAGCCGTCTACGCGTTCTGTTCCATGGCGAAATCGAAACTTCCTTTGTTTTGTTTGGCTGTGTCGGGTTGGAGGTAATTAAGGTTATTTAAGCGGTTCAGAGTTAATAAAGCAGTAGATATGATGTTTCACAAGATGCTGCTAGAGTTGTGTGAAATCTTACTTCTGATTTTACTATGTAAAACATAATAATAATCAACTTCTCCTTCATGTTTGCTCGGAGATGTGCGGAGCATAATGTCCGCTCATTGGTCAGTGAATGAAACCTCCGCTGATTGGTCCTCGTCCGAGCAACAGCGAGGAAAAGTTGAAAATGTTTCAAATTTCTGGGATCGCGTCGCTGGGTCGTCCGTGCACGACACGTGCACGAGTGCAAAATTTCACACGCACGTTTTTCGCGTTTCGCTTAGTAGGAGAGAGACCCGCGATTATCGCTTTGTCGCGCATGTCTCATTGAAAATGAATGGAGGAGAGGCGATGTCGCCTCCCGTGTGTCGAGCCCATAAGGGTGTTTGTTGGTAACTGATGCCATACTCACTACACCAATTACAAGTCAAACCCTGAGATTTTAATAACATCTAGAAGAGTGGAGCTAGCCCAGTAAATTGGCTTGTAACAAAAAAAAAGGTAAAACAACTCTTTTCTGTGTGTAAAAAGAACCAAGTAATGCAGAAGACAGTTTAAAGATGACATATTGGGCAAAGTCATTTTTTGCATCCTTTTGTGCTGCACTGTGCATCTCTACTACTTCTAGAAATACATTTGAAAGAAAAAAAATCGTCTGTTTTCTGTCAGTGTTTGATTTTGCAATTTAATAGGGAGCCTAAGTCACACTCATCTACTTCCAAACCATGGGTCCCCGGAAGAATGAAAAAATTAATGCAAGTCAATGGGGCTAAAAACGCTATTTACTATTTCCGCTTGTTGTGTGCCATGGATTTCAGATAGGATGTCCGTGAATTTTAAAGATGCATTTTGATACCAATAATGCACTTATTTTCCAATGGAGGAAAATATTATTTTAGGTTTTGTGAGAAAATAAGTCCAGGACTACAAATGCGCTTCACAAAAGGGACCTCATCAAACCAGACACGGAGAAAAACAGAATGAAAATGGCTGTAAGTTCAGCGAACCTCAAATTCTTCCCTCAGAAGGAAATAACTACCATAAATCTGGCCATGTGGTAAGTAGCAGCTATGCTAGGGGAGAGGAGATTCTGTGGCAACATACTGACGTCTGATTTATAGTCATGCTATTTACAAATTTTTACAAGCTGATAAATCTCAAAGTACATGACTGGTGTGATCGAAACACCCATTATTACTTTGCATTTACTTAAAATATATTAAAAACTATATGTGTGTGATCCAGGGTGTTAGGCAAGGCAGATTAGAAAATAGCTCTTTTAGTTCCATTAAATTGGATTCATATTTTCATTCTTTTGGGGACCCATGAGCCGACAGGAAGGAGTGGAGACTTAGGCTCCCTATGCCTAAAGCCGGGCGTACACTGTGCGACTTTTTCACATTTTTGAGCCGATTTTCCACTCGTGCGAGAATCCACAAGATCAGGGCGAGTTTTGCGCCGAACATCGTGTAGTGTACAGGGGTTGTTACTAGAGGCGATTAACACCACGTGACCAGCTACCAATTAGCAATCGTGAGCTCGCCCGGACTTCTGGCATGTTTTGCTCGTCCCTCGTGAGGGTATCGCACTGTTGAAGCGGCGCTGCGAGCAGCTGCGATCCAAAAAGTATCAGAACCGCTCACAGCGCATGCGCAATCATGCATCGACACCGCTCGCCCGCTACTTCCCTAATAACACACGTTGTTCGTTTTTATTTCTACACGTTTTTTTTACTCACAAAGATTGTCAAGAAAGCGTGTTTGTCGTGTTCTTGTCAAATTAAAATGATCACAAAACACAGATTTACTTTCTTCATTTCATTTTCCTCATCCAACCCCCATACATCCCTGTGTGTCCTCTGCAGCACTCCCAAAGCACAACAGGCAAGACAAAAAAGTCTGACGTGTTGTGTAAAAACTGCTGTTTCTAGCATATTTTTAGGGCCGACGTGTTGCTACCAGACGTACAGTGTGAGCAGTCAGGTCGCATCCGAGAACTGGGTCATACAGTGTGAGCACATGACTCGTGAGATCTGCCCTGCGAGGAAGTCGTACAGTTTGAGCTGAAGCTGAGTGCTACGAGTGAAAAAGTCACACAGTGTCCGCCCAGCTTTACACAGCTGTTGATGTCACAAACAGAGAAATTTGCATGGAATGGTATTTACTGAATTGTGATTAGAAAGCTGCAACAGCTTGTCCGAGTTAGCAAGTTAGCTTATTGGGGACTGATTACAGGTTCATTGCTCTGTTAAACTAATGAAGATGCTTCCTAAAGTTTGTACTGAGCTCCGTGGCCAGTGACTCAAATGATAGACTGGGATTAACAGCATTTCCAAGTGTCTTGAAAGCTTCAGTTCTTGTTTTTTTTTCTTCTCACGAGCCACAGGGGCTTTCTGATTTTTTTATTTTATTTTATTTTTTCTCTCTTTTAGCTTGTTTGAATGGATTTTTGACTATTAGAAGAATTTGTGAGGGCAACCCATCTGGAACTTCTCAACATTTAGTGTATTGAGTTCATTTAATCAATTAAGTTTGAATTATTTTCTACAACTGAGCAGAAAGAAGCCTGTATGGATGGATAAAAGAACAATAAATTCTAAAGTCTTGGTACTAGACTAAAAATAATGTCTTCTGAACACACAAAAACCAGATAAATAAACTAATTCACCCCTGGACGTTGATAAAATCTGTCATCGTGTTGAATCAGGACCATAAATATCCCTGGGAGCAGTTTCTTATCATTATCGTGTGTCCTTCCAGAAACTTGAGAAAAAGCCATCACTGTTAAGACAGAAATATCATCGCACTAGAAATAGGCTGGGAAAAAATGACAGTTGGATTCTGTTCGCACTTGATTTTTTTTTTTTTTTTTTTAGTAAATGTGACTTAGTGTGCCCTCAGCCATCCCACAGAAAACCTCTTTAATATTATCAACCTCCTCCAGCAGAGCTTCATTATTTGTGTTATATTTTACTCTCACAAAGGAAACCTCCAGAGGTTAATCTAATTTATCAAATGAATGTGTGTGTGTGTGTGTGTGTGTGTGTGTGTGTGTGTGTGTGTGTGTGTGTGTGTGTGTGTGTGTGTGTGTGTGTGTGTGTGTGTGTGTGTGTGTTAAAGCAATTTGTCACTCTTTCATGATGCAAATATTCCTGTAATTGTCACAGCTTTGGTCTTTTTCCCGCCATTGTTCCTTTGTTACCCTGAGCTAAAAGCTCTGATTCGTATTTATTTACTTCACGTTTTATTTTGTATTCCCACCGCTTCCCTCTCAGCTCGTCTGCGGCTCTCAGTTTTGTTAAGGCAACGCACCGATTATTCCCTCAGGGATCAATAAAGTTTAATCTGATCTTCATCAATAGATGTTTACTGTCATTGTCTAATTAATTTGTCTCATTAGCTGCAGGTAAGCGCTGCAGATTGCACATTAAAGTTGCTTCATCAAATCAGGAAGCAAAGCAAATCAACTGATCCTCATCCTGTTTCTGAATGACCTCTGACCTTCAAGTTCTTCCTACCTAACGCCTCCAGTCCATTTCAAAGGAATACCTCAACATATTAAGTGTTCCTTAGACTCTTTAATTTATAGTAACAAAAATAAGTATACTCTGATGTCAGTGTATGATTTTGTGTCATGTCTTATCTTCCTATAGATGTTGGTAAATTTGTTAAAGGTGAGGAAAACTTCTTCAATCAAAACATTTGCAATGGTCTAATAGAAAGAAGAGTCAGCTGGAGGAGAAAGTGGGTGTTTCTTATGTCAAGGCGCCTGGCCTCGTGAGGCCTTTCTTACGAGGACACTGTTCCCACTTGGTCAAAGAAAACAGTTAAATGGAAAGGACTTGTGTCACGTGACTGCCGTTGAAGCCGCGGTCATGTGACATGGGAGATAACATTATATTTTATAAGTATAAGTTTCAATATAAATATGTAACGAGCCTTTTACTTTTTTCATTTGTGTATATATTTGCGTAGAGAAGACGTTCCTACAATTAATTAGAAACCATAAAATATATCGAATATCACGAAGTATGAAATATCACCTTAATGGATCTTTAAGTAAATTTAATCAGAAGATTGGATCTTTTTATTGCAGGGATTGAGCAACGCTTCGTGTCAACTTCAAGAAAAGAGAGTGAGTCAAGTTTAAAAAGTTAAAGATTTATCACTAAACAAATTAAACATGACTAACTTTAACACTGGGTGTAGGGTGTAACTAAGGTGAAGTAAGACTGAGAATGGTGTATGTGTGAAGATGATCAGAACCAGCAGATCCGGAGAAACAATTAGTTCTGATGAGAGTGAAGATGATGTTTCGCACTAAGCTTGGTTTGGGAGATTTATAACACACATTGAGATGCCATTCTGCCGGCCTACGTAGCCTTTGCGGAAGTCCCCATCAGATCAGGAATGTCGAGGTCCAGCTTGACCTTCTCTGGAACCGAAGCCGGTAGGAAAAGCAGCGGTTGCCGACCAGACCAGTCTTGAGATACTTCTGGGTCACGACAGTTTGATTGGCATCTAGCGAGACCCAAAAAGGGGTCTATGGTTCAGCTTTTATTCTGAAAGGAACCGTTGTAGCAGGTGGAACAGCAACAGATTTCATCCGGCTTGTCGTTAGGTTCTTTCGGCTGAAGAGGAAAGTTACAGATTGGCCACTCCGACAACTTCTCTAGAAGCTTTGAACTGAATTTAAGATGATGTGGGCATAGTTTTATAATTTGGATGTTTTGATTTACGGTCGAATCAAAAAGGGACAAATTTACCAAGCACCAACAAAACACACCTCGAGTCAGATCTGGAAGGCTCTGATTGGATCAGCAAAAGAAAATGTGCCATGTGATTCTTAACATTACGTGTGATCAGTCTAGTGGAAACATTTAAAGTTATATTACTTATTATAACTACTGATCATAAACATTGTCATTTCACGGACTGGTTCACATTTTATTATTGGACAAACACTTTGATTATCTTTATTAAAAATAGAGAAAGAGTTATATGATTTATTAAAAGAAAGAGTCCTTTGTCTTCATTCTTCTCTTGAGCTGGAAAGGAAGACACAGTTTAGAAGCAGAGCATGAGACCTTGAGCAATATCTCATGCAGATTAGTTCTGTGTCAGAAACTTCTGGTTTTGCTTGAGCAGAGCAAAACAGAGCAAAGCCTTTTAGGTCAGAAATAGACAATTCATCACGCTACATTTGTAAAATTAAAAACATAAGTTAGTTACTACCCACTAGCCACCGAACCTGCAACTACTAAGCAGCTAACCAACCACAGATAACTTCTTTGGATCTAAAAAAAACATTTTAAAGTAGTTGACTTACTTTTAAACTTGAAATTTGCCCCCTATGTAGCTGCTGGCTTCCGATCCGCCATCCTTTTGAAATTACTGCTGTGTATTCTGGGAAATTTTTGACAAGGCTAGGCTACAAGACACCTCCCATGTATCCTTGCTCAGCTAGCTAAACGGTTAACAAACAGAGAACACGCCACAGTAGAACATTAACATTGGAACACCTCTTGGTGGTTCCTGATGACGTATCTCCCAGGCAACTGGGGCGGGGCCAAGACATCAAGGCAGGGTTCCTTGTCATTGAGAAACGCCCCGTTACTTAAGATGACATGATTTGGAGTCTTAATTCCTGATTTTTGGACAAATCACCTCTGATTGGCTAACAGCTACACGTCTCTACCACTGACTCATTTTGCTTTGTAACATGGATGTTTTATCTCCACCTAAAACACAAGCCTGGGGGAGTTCTGCTGTCTGGTGGAAATGCTAATGCTAATAGTTGGCTTCTGCTAGTCAAGATATCCTCTGCTGTTTCCTGCATGGACACTAAACCAACAACAGCCTTCCCCTTTGCAAGTCAAGTTGGGTTAGTCAATGAATGTTAAGTGTTATAATCAGAAATAATAATTAAAAATTTGCTTTTCAGCATTGAACTGAAACATAATGATTAAAAACACTGTGAACTAAACATCAAAAGCAAACTTTGAGTGTAACAGTCTTTACACTTCAAACTTGTTTTTGTTTTTATTTAATTGGCAGACGCTTTTATCCAAATCAATGTACAATTTTTAACCTATAGGGTATGTTGTGATCTGTGGGGGAAACCGACGTTTCTTTTCGTGACCTGGGTTAATGGGTTGTGGGATGGGGGTGTAGTTGTCATAATTGTATTTATATTTGTGGGGAAGGGATACGAATATGGGTTAAATTGGGTCATTTTAGCATGTTAAGCACTTTTTCTTTTGTATGAAAAGTGCTATACAAATAAAGTTTGATTGATTGATTGATTGATTGATTGATTGATTGAAGTACCCAGAGGAAACCCACGCATGCATGGGGAGAACATGCACCTCCATGCAGAAAGGGCACAGTTGTGGTGCCTTGGTCTGCCTGAGTGTTCGTGGCTCCCAGGTCAGGGGGTTTAAGATTTTTGGCGTCTGCCTGATCAATCCCGGTGGCTGTCTGGTGGGATCTGGGTCCCTGGGCTCTGCTGGGTCCCGGGGGAGGGTGGTCGCTGCTGGGTCCCGGGATCCTGGGCTCAGCCGGCTGGGGGGTGGGAGGCTGCGGGCGGACCTGAGGGCTTGCCGCTGATATCTCCCGAGACTCTGCCGGCTGCTGGTTGTGGCCCCCCGAGGCGATCCTCTGCACCTCTGGAGGGGGGCAGGGGCTTTTCTGGTCGTGGTCTCCTTGGGGTCCCTGTGCTCTGGGGCAGCTCCTGGATCTCTGAGACTTGGAGCTCTCTCCATCTCCTATGCATCTTTGGGGGGCAGATCTGTGTGTAGAGAAACCTTACATATACAAGTGCGTGTACGCACACAGGTCACATGGTGCTCTCATAAGTATGGACTTGGGCACGTTCAACACATGTCTTAAGGCTGTAGTTGGCACTAAATGCACTGTGATTTATTATCATGTGATTTTTCAGTACAACAAAGCTGATTAAACATTTCTTCATCAAGTTGACACAGTGATAGCTTGCTCCTGTTGTATTGTTGTGTGTCCCTTTTCTGCAGGTCCAGAAGCAGACTCTTGTTCATCATTGATTGTTTATTTTTGTGGAACATTCCCCCCCCCCCCCCCCCCCCCACACACACACACACACACACACACACCCACCCCACCACCACCACCACACCACACCTTTTGTCTCTTCCTTTCTCTTTCACCTCTGTCTCTGTGTCCGGTCGAAATTAAAAAGCATTCAAAAAACAATAACAACAAAGTTTTAAGTATCAGGTGTGACATTAAAAGCAGATGCTTTGATGCTCCTCCTGAGAGTAAAATCTGTAAGGCTTGTCACCAGCATTCAGACATTCATTCTGTTTGCTTCACAGCCAGACAGAACACGGTAAAAAAATAAAATAAAAAAGAAAGGCCACAGCAGAGTTTCAAACTTGCAACCTTCTTGCTAGGAGGCAACAGTGCTAACAACTGCGCCACCATGGAGGCAAAATTGTGTCTAATGGTCAGCCTTACCTCTCCACCTGACTACATCCCACAAAATCATTGCTACCTCAATTGGCATCAGCGTTTTGGGTTTTGGCAGCAGCATTTTAGCTGTGAATATTTCCAGTCATCCCAGTTGTGAGTAACCTATTTATGGGTCTATTAGGTTGGTTAAAATATAATGTAAATTTTGCTTCATAGAAAAAATAGATAAACTTTATTTTCTTAATTGATAATCTAACACATTAATCGACCACTCCTAACTTCTGACACTAACAATATTTTCCAGTAGAAAGAGAATGTGTGTTTATTATGTTTCACCATGCCATTTTCTCATTGATAAAGAAAGCTTTGAGACAAAATAACTCACCAGTATGACGTCAAAGCCTACACGAAACCCCTGCTCAAGCTAATCTCCGCATCGGCTGGAAAATGGTGGACAGCTCCACCCATCCATCCATCCATTTTCATCCCCTTATCCAGAGTCAGGTCACGGGGCAGTAGCCTAAGGCGAGAGGCCCAGACTTCCCTCTCCCCAGCCACTTGGGCCAGCTCCTCCGGGGAAATCCCAAGGCATTCCCTGGCCGGGTGAGAGACATAGTCCTTTCACCGTGTCCTGGGTCTACCTTTAGGTCTTCTCCCAGTTGGACGTGCACGGAAAACCTCACTAGGGAGGCGTCCAGGAGGCATCCTGACCAGATGCCCGAGCCACCTCAACTGGCTCCTCTCGATGTGGAGGAGCAGCGGGTCTACTCTGAGCCCCTCCCGAATGACTGAGCTTCTCACCCTATCTCTAAGGGAGAGCCCAGCCACTCTTCGGAGAAAACTCATTTTGGCCGCTTGTATCCGCAATCTCATTCTTTCAATCACTACCCAAAGCTCATGACCATAGGTGAGGGTAGGAACGTAGATCGACCGGTAAATAAAGAGCTTTGCCTTCTGACTCAGCTCTCTCTTCACCACGACAGACCGGTACAACGCCCGCATCACTGCAGATGCAGCACCAATCCACCTATCGATCTCGCGCTCCAGTTTTCCCTCACTCGTGAACAAGACATCGAGCAACTTAAACTCCTCCACTTGGGGCAGAACCTCATCCCTGACCCGGAGAAGGCACCTTTCCTGGGCTGTCCTCATTTTACTTTTGGCCTTTCAATTTGCTTTAAAATGGGTCATGTGAAGAAGTTGGAGCCTTTCATTGGACCTGCCTGGGTCTGTAGGGAAACTTTTAGTAATGGTTCAGTCAAATGTCATTTGTGTGGTGAAATTACAAATCATTTCTGCAATTTCTCATTTAGGACTTATTTTGTCCTTTACTTTTGTATATTGTGCTATTGAAGTATTTCATTCATTCTCCTAAATTAATAATTCATAATTCAGTTCAATAATTAATATCCTTATCAGCTTATTTCCATTTGTCCCGGCCCCCCTGGTTCCCTTCACTTTGGACCAGTGGGATTAATGCAGTTCAACTTTGTTCAAACTCTGATTGGATGTTTCTCTCTGGGACTTGTAGATGACTTCTTTTATAAAACACAGCCTGGACTCTATTTTTTTAAATCAATGAAGCAGAACTTTTTTACGGCACAGTTTCTCTTTGTTTGATGATTAATGATGATTATCTGCAGAGGACTCTGGGATTATAATGAATCTTGTTGTTCTTCTGCCAGAATAATTAACTTCATTTCCTAAACAGTTAGAGTCTGCTCGTGTCTTTCCTGCTCACATGTTGATCTCAGCACGTCTGCTACGAACGTTTCCCTTCTGTTTGACAAAATCCAACCTGCACTTTTGAAATGAGAGCAAACATTAACCCTCTGATGCATGAATTATGAAATCTTGAACCATGATTTTTTAAACAATTTTTTTCATTCATCTTTAGGTGTGAATGAAACAAATTTCAACAAATATTTTTGTACCATTTTGTTAATTTACAAATACTTTATTACATGTCCATCTCAGTGGGCAGCATGCATTCTGAACATGAAATATGTTGGCTTGACTTACTGAAATCCAAATGGAGGGGCTCAAATGCAATAAAGTCTTCAACAGCTGTGCTTAATAGCAAAAATAAAGAAATAACAATTTTGAGTACCTGTCCACTGTAGTGACCATTATGCATCAAAGGGTTAAAATAAAAGCAGCTTTTTCATTTAAGCCTCAAAATAAATAATATTTTCTTTCCTTTTTGCTATGCATCTATCCAGAATTTATGTTTTTTACATGCTTAATTCAATAAAGAGTTATTAAAATAATTTGAAGGTATTTTTTATCACTGATTAATTAAAGTATTAGGTGATTTATAAAAATAAAAATGTTAAATACCGGCTAACTTTTTTTAGTTAGTTTAATAAAATCTGCTATTGGTGGAATTGAGGATTATTTTATTAATATATAAACTGAAACAAAAGTTAAAATGAATTTACAAAAGAACAAATCAGCAGCATGTGATGATTTATATTTAAAGATTCCTGATTAAAAAAAGTTTAGTGTATTTGGTTGGTCCAACTCAAAAATATTTAATACAATGGGTAGAATTTTACAATATTTAAATTCAAATTATTGAGCTAAATAAGCGGATGGTTAAGAAATCATTGTAAGAGCTATTGCCGATGTTTTTTGTTTGTTTGTTTGTTTGTTTTTTGCAAAAGGCTAGCGTTCGTCATCATGGCTGGTTTATTAGAAACTTTTAAATTCATAAATATTTTATCCAATAAAAATTTATTAAAAGGCAGGGTGCCAATTATCAGTGTTTCACTCTAACAGTAGACAAACATGACCAACACAAACCATGCCTGAGCCTTATGAAACTGTAGCATAAAGTTTAAATCTATCTAATAACTTATTAGGAATTATCAGTTTGTTGCAAATAAATTAGAAAAGAATACACAAATTTGATCTTTGCTAAATTGCCATAGGGCAGTTTATTTTATTTGACAGAGCTCTGAATAATTTTGTGTGGCCCCCAGTTGTACTTCTGCAGTGTTGAATGTTGACACTTTCAAAAGGTTAATATTCAGATGATTAATAATGTGCATATTTTGGGCTTATTTTGAATGGTACAAATAACTTTTTTTATTTAACAAAACTATTATTTTGTTGCCCTGCAAGGAGTAAAAATGTAAAGATTCTGGCCCTCATCTTTAAAAGTTTGGACACCTCTGATTTACATCAACTTAAAAGTAACCTGCTGTTGGTTTTTACTGAGAAAATTAAATCAGAATCCAAAATTACTCAGATTATGTAATTTCTTAAAATTAAATGAGTTGTCAGTTTTTTTGTGTTTGAGCTTGTGGTTGTTTCATTTTTTATCTTGACATATTTTATCATTGTTATAGTAATCCTATGGTCTTTAACCAATACAGTTATTTTCACTAACTTCCTCTCACATGAAGCTATTTCAACAGTTTTATTCATGACAGTTTCAGTACCTTCCAGAATGAGCTGTTTCAGGGCCCTGTCACTTTAAGGAAACAAGCTGAAGCTGGCCACACCCACCCATCCCTGCTCAAGCTGTTATAAGCTGAGAAGCTCCGAAATCCAGGAGGGGTTCAGAGCAGAGCTACTGCTCCTCTAGCGTTGACAGGTGACAGAATTTTTGAAACCGCTCCTTGTAGGCATTTAGTTCCTGAAAACAAACACTGACAGAAAAAGTTTTTTCACATAAGTAATTATAGAGGCAGTGAACCGTACAGCACAAAAGGATGCAAAAATATGCTTTTTGCATAATACATCCCTCTGAGAGCACTCTGTTCTGCTCAGAAGTATGTGAGGACCGCCAGGATTACCAATCAGCTTTCAAACATGTTAGATTGTCTTGGTCCAATTTTTGAGGACAAATTACCGTATTTTCAAGACTACAAGCCGCTACTTTTTCCCCACGCTTTGAACCATGCGGCTTATAATGAGGTGCGGCTTTAGTCAACCAGAAAGGATGGATGCTAGAAAGTCTAATGAAGGAATGGTTAAAGGAGTGCTACGGAAAGCGCCCAGGAGGATTTTTTCACAGTAAAATGGCACTGTTTGTTTTCCCAGCATAACCCCGGGATGATGACAGCAACACTGACATCTCCACAGAACAGGTATGTGACAAAGCTCTTCTGAGGCTGTTCAACTCCGACACTGAAGTTGTTTCAGTGCGCAGGAGGACGATGAACAAACTAATCAATAACTTTTCTGTTTTGTTTGATACTGATCAGTTCAGTTACGTTCAGTTAAACTACGTTTTCAATTCAGTAGATTTCTGCGGCTTTTAGCCCGGTGTGGCTTATATTGAGGTGCACTCTATAGTCCGGAAATTACGGTAATGGGCTTGCCTGTTGAATGTTATGTCTAGTCAGTCATAAACAAGGTGATGGAAGTACGTTGCTCTGCCATTTGTGATTGCTCTGAAGAAACTTGTGATCTCACAAGATTTGACTGGGGAATGTCCATGAGTGAAATTGGTTCATGTGTACTTTTTGCCGTGTTGAGGAACACCACACACTGTAGGACCTTAACTGCTATATCCATGATTTTTTTTATCACAACATTTACGGTCACTCAAGTTTTGAAAACCTTCTGACGATTTAAAAACCCTGCTGTGATTACTGGCCATTAATGGATGAATAATTTTAATCTTGACTTTGATTGATGTTCATCATTTCAATTCAAGTTTATTTATATAGCACCACATCATGACAAGAGTCATCTCAAGGCACGTCACATAAAGTTAACAGCTGTAGTAGCAGGAAATAAAGCAATTAACAGAGAAATTTTAGAAGAAAGTAGTAGAGTGTGGAAAGTGGTCAGTATGTCCTCCAGCAGTCTAAGCCTATAGCAGCATAACTACAGAGATAACTCTGGATAACCTAGCCTTTTAGATGGAGGCATGTTGGAGGCAGGGCAAGGGAGAGGACCGACTGTATTCTCCACCTCCCTCCACTCCCCCACTTGTCCAGATCTGGATATCGGATTTCAACCATAGGCCCTATCAATAAAAATGGTTTAGGCGTAGTCTTAAAAGTAGACAAGGTGTTTGCCTCACAGACTAAAGCTGGGAGCTGGTTCCCGAGGAAAAGATCCTGATAGCTAAAAGATCTGCCTCTCATCCTATTTTTAGATAGTCATCAATGGTTGTTATGTTGTAAAGTGCCTGACGGGGGTGGGTGGGGGGGTGGGGGTGGGGGGTAAATTCAATGTATCTTCATAAAGAATTTTTTTTAATGTATTTTTATAAAATTTGCAGTTAAGCCCTAGTTGAAATCAAAATGTTAAAACAATGTGAAACACGTTCATCTGACAACTGTTCTGGATCTTTGTTTCAGATTGTTACAAAATTAATATTTAACCAAAGAAGCATTTTATTAAATATCGAAGACCACGAAAGCAAACAGTGAGTTTTCTCAAAAAATTAAACTACCTGCATATTTTTAACCTCAGTTCCACCAACGCTTAGTTTGGATACTTTGTTCTGTCTGGTTGTGACAGACGGCAGCTGTCTAATGATGCCCGATTATGACATCTGTAGCTGAACAAAAGGAACTTTTTACTGCAGCTAACTCTTTAAGTGTGATTAACCAGAGAGCAGCAGGGAGCAGCAGAGGGCTCCCTCAGAATATTGATGTCATATTACAGCTGATCAGGAGGGTCCGCTGCGGCTGCAGAGTTAATATCTGAGAAGGATGCTGGCCAACGAAGGTGACCAGCAAGGTCTCAACTCCTCAGGAGACCCACGTCTGAAAATGTGTCTTCAGGAGGGAAACAAACAAGATGCTTTTACAACAGCTGACCAAGGCCTTATTTGTGTTTTGCATAATTTCCTTTTGGTCGTGATGTTTTTATTTCTTCAGTAATTTTGTCTCTGATCTGGAGTCTGTTTGGTGCCTTTTCTGTTACCAATGTGAACTTCCTGTTTAAGTGATGATGGTGATGATGACAGTCAGACTTTAGTCTAAGGCCAGTAACTGACTCAGTACTCATCTTTATTATTTGTATAAATGAGACTTTTAATCAATCACAAATAGAATTCAAATTTTAAAATAGAAAAATCTGACTGATAGAAACTGATAGAGCGCTGTGATTGACCTACCAAACTTATAGAGAGCTGTGATTGGCCCACTAAACTGATAGAGCACTGTGATTGGCAATACACAAGACTGTTTGGGCCTGCTGAGGCTCTAATGGAGCATGGCTAGACCAACATGCAGAGCAAAATCTTTTTTATTTGCATCTTCAACAGAGTATGGCAGACCACCCCATTGACTGACATCTGTAGTGAGTATGTCACGTTGTTTGTTAACCGATAGCACGAGGAGACAGTTTGAAAGACAACAGTATATTGTCTTTGGGTCGTGGCCAGACTATTTATTAACATGATTTTGCCAGGCTAGTCGATCAGTGCATCTCTGCTGTGTTTGTGTATCTGTTACAGTTCTGATTTCGTACCATTTGTGGTTGTGAAGAAACATTTAACTTTTTTTTAACATCAACTTCTTTTTTTTTATCATTTGATTGAGACTTTGTTCATATTTTGTATTTTATTCTTGTTTTAATCAATTCAATGTAATTGTCTCATTTTTAGAGTTTAGCGACCTTTTTTCTCTTTTCATCCTGGACCAGTTCCATCCATACCAGACATTTCCATGGATCAGTGGGAGGGATCACACTCATAACAAAATACAGTAAAGCCAAGTGTATAACATAAACCAAGTGATTACACAAAAACACATTTTATGTCACACCCGTAGGAATTACTATAGTATTTGTTTAATAATCCAACATACATCAAAACATTGATACAAAATATTAATATTGAATAACCTTTCATTATTTTCTGTGCTGTTTATTACCAAATGATCCACAGATGTATGCCTGGAGGTTGGAGAACCCTGATTTATGAGACTTCTGAAGGAATAATATTCAGTGCCCTCAAACAGTCCGGTCCTTGTGGGTTCTGTGGCTAGCTGGGTTGCCGTCCTAGTCCCTCTTACATGTATTTTTAAACACAAGGTTACTAAAATCAGACGAGATAAGCTCAAATGATACTTTGATGTGTTTGTCCGAAGATTTTACTACTTTTAAAACATTCAAAATATCACTTTAGACGTGAATCATTTACAAAGCCGCAAGGACTTGGGTTTAAAGCTTTATTTGACACAAAACTGATTTTCCTTTAGATTTAAAATCATTTTTCAGATGCATTATTTAAGTTTTTGTTTGTTAGTTTTTGTTCTGATTTGGAGAACTTCATGTTTGAAGCAGAAACTTGTCTCATTTTTGCTGTTGTCCAGGTCTCATTTTTGTGCCTTCACTCAGACCAGACAAGTGTTCTGATGTAATATTTGGGGATAAAGATCATTTCACAGCAGCTTATTGTTTAGTGATGCAAACAAAAAATGAGTGTCGTCATAAAGCAAACAGCTGGATGAATCTGCAGCTGGATTAACCCTGTAAGCAGCTGCAGAACCACGTCCTGGATCATAATCCGGACGTGTTTTGATATCAGGACTCAGTAAAGCTGCTTTGGACCGCAGCCTGTTTTTCACCGCTCAGTTCGGCAGAATATCCAGATTATGTTTTTACTCCGCATCCTTTAGTTTGTCTCCGCAGCAGGAGGAAGAGGGGGAGAAAATTGCTGCTGCTCGCCGTCTGTAGGTGGCGCTCGGAGCGCGGAGGACGGCGGTTCGCCTCCTCTCTCCCAAACGGACCGGAGGCGCAGCGCAGCGGCTCTGGAGGAAGCAGGTGATCGGCCGGTGGAAGCTGAGTGCGCGCGCCTAACCGGTCCAGTCAGCTGATAGAGACGCGAGCCGGTGAAGTTTAACAGAAATAATAAAAGTTTTTGCGCGCAGCGCTTCCAGGAAGGTGCAGTTGAGATGCTTGTAGAATAAGAGGAAAATGTTGGGGAAATCCATGAAGTTGATGGGAGGATGCTCGCTCCGCCTTCTTCCCCTCCTCCCCCAGTGGGGGAGTGTACAGAGAGTATGGGTGAGGGAGGGGGGAGAGAAAGAGAGAGAGCGAGGGAGGGAGTGAAGCGCACTCGTTTCGATTCACTCCACTTTCTCATCACACTCGGTGCAGTGCGTGACCTGCTCCGTGCCGGACCGGGAGGCGTCGGGGCGGAAACGAACCGGACGTGCACCGCTGCATCTAACTCCTACCGGACCTTCTGGTTATACACTTTTTTTTTTGGGAGGGGAGGGGAGGGGGGGTCTGTCTCCTCTCCATTGGTCCCGGTGCGCCCAGAGCCAGCAGCTCCGCCACCCATCAGTCAGCGCGCCGTCAGCGGAGGATGCTGCCGCGGCTAACAGCCCGGTGGTAACGTTTCCACGGAGTACCAGAGGGTGACCCGCCCCTGTCCGGACGGGTCCAACCTCTCCCGTACTCCCGCCGCCTCTGGAGGACGTGGTGCGCTGGTCACGACTGTAAAACTGGACTCAGATTGTGGGGAACTGAGGGGACCACTGCCACCGTGACTGGATTGTTTAATTCCTCTTTAAGTGTTTTTAATTAAATATTTTTTTTATTTTAAAACATCGTTCTGGTGGATTTTTACTAGTTTTTATTTTTATTATTTTTATTTTTTTTCCCTTCGGAGGCGGCTCCGTCTGGATACCGAGGAGGACCAGAGCCTTTAGCCCGGGCGGGAGCGCTCAGAACCGTGGAACCGTGTGGCTCCGTACCGATCCAGGTAGGAACTTCTCTTCAGAATCTGAATCATATCCTCAATTCATTAAAACCTTTCCAAATCCTCCCATCTGTCCCTCAGAGGCGCATTACGCACGGGAAGGATCCAAGCGCGCGCGTTTTCCGCTGAATTCCACTTAAATGCGCACTTGTTCGTTAATTAGAGAACCGGACCCAGCGGGGGACTGGGTTCTGGAGCTCGCAGCAGCTTTTAAAGACTCTTGTTGGTGGAGGAAATCCGTTAAAAAGCGATTCTGGTTCTGGCTGTAATCCCTTCTGATGGGTATTTTACGTGTGTTCAATTGATCCGGATCGATCCGCCTGTCCTCAGCACCACCACTGCGTCTGTCAGAAATTTACAAAAACTGCTTCCGGTGGCTTTTCTAACTCCAGATACTCTACGGTAATTCCGTATGATGCTTGCAGAACGGAAGGGTCTGCTCACGGTGGCTTTATGGCTTCATTGGAAGGTTTTACTGACTTCTTGGGGTTCACATGCAGGAGAACCAAGATCAGCCAGTAGGTCTTCAAAGAGGCTCTGCTTCAGATTGTTCTGTTAGAGTTAATTTGCTTTCATGGGCCATCAGGGGGCTCTTGGACCCAGGGCTGCGCTTAAAACAGACAACACGGTGCACCTGAGGGCCCCCTGGAGCACCTGTAGCATCTGATTTACTCCCCTTACACCACCGCCCCAATTTCCTTTGAGGAGTTTCAGTGTGAGCTGTTAAGGTGGAAAGAAAATGAAGTATCCAGTGTGTCATCAGTGAGGAATCCGGTCAGTCTAGTGCCTCTGGTTTCCAGCTTCTAGGGAGGGAGAGAAGGTTGGGAGGAGGGGGGGAGTCGACTATTTACAAGCAAACTGCATCTGCCTCACACACAGCACCAGCGCAGCAAACGCTGCTGTGATTGTGGTGCCTTTAGGTTTCTCTCGTGAATGAGCGTCTGTTAGGTACTTCTTCCAGCCTGTGACCTTTGACCCCAGTGCATATCCACTCCACCCTGTCCATCATCTCCTTCTTATAGTTTTCATGTCCGACACTTCACCTGAAACTAAAAACCTCCCACATCTGGCTGCAAGGAGGCTGATCCGAGCAGAGCAAAGACCAGTTTCCTTGAGTGGATGTGAAATATATATTTTTAAATTATTAGCTGATGTCTGGGAGGTGCGGACAGCTGAGGGAGGGGGTCGAGCAAAGATCTAATCCAGGTAAAGGGGCTTTACATTTTAAACCTTTTAGTGTGTAAAAAACAAGAAATCAAATGAATTTTTACTGGAAGATCAGAGGACAGCGAGATAGACGCACCCGTATCAGTGATGCTGTAATACATCTTTGTGTTAAAGCAAATACTGATTTAAAGCAACTTTCTTTAAAAAAGATAAGCCTCACCAAACCTGCTGAGGTTCTGCTTGAGTTTGAAACAATTACCATGATCTGGGCGTCAGATCTCCAGTTTCTGCCTCTGTAAACAGATATTTATTCCACCCCCCATCGTGGAGGTGGAGATACTCTCTCTGAGGTTTGTGGTGGGTTTGAACAGTCGACCTGTCGTCACCCGAGCTCCTTCCGTCAACGGGTGAGGTTTGAGGTTTGGTACTAAGCTTTGGGAATCCTTGCTGCCTCGTTTAATTTAGAGGTGCATCCATCCAGTTGTGACCACTTAAAGGCCCAGCGGTGGGCGGGTGAGGCGTGGGAGGTGGAGGATTAGTCAGTGAGGGAGGAATAGGGAGGTCCGTTCTGCATTTATCTGCGTAAAAATTGAAGATCTAAGGGAGCTGTTAATGTCCATCATTAAAACGGGAGCTGGTGGAGTGGAGATGGGTTTGAAGTGTGAAACCATACACACACATGCACACGCGCGGCTCTACAGGAAAAGAGACGGTCCCCTATTCATGTTTTCTCCTTTAGGTGAAACAGAATTTAATACTTACAAACAATAACTTTAATCCCTGAAACCCGACGGACACATTCTTTGTCTTGTTTTCTCAAAGTGACAGAACCGGTTTGTCTGTGATCCGCTGTTAGATCCATGAGTCATGGTTCTGGTATCTCACTTTGGCAACACACATCAATCTTTACAAAGAACCCAGTCAGAAGACTTCTGGGTGAAGATTTGATGCCAATAAGAAATGTTGATCCTAAACGGAGCAACGGACGGATGTCTTTCTGCACCTTTATGGGTTCTGTTGGTTCGGTTATTCCCAGCAACACCAAACCTTCATTCTGGAGTTAACCCAACTCATGCATACAGTTTTAAGTGTTAAAGTGACATTCTTTTCATTTTATAGTCCTAAACCCTAAAATATTTTGCCTTTTTTTTACATGTTTGCTTAGATTTATGGTTTTAATCACAATAAATCTTCTATTTTGTTAAGAAAAACTAAAAACATTTTTCACTCATTATCTTTAGAGAAATCCATGTCTAAGGAGTTGAAAACACCCCGACTCTTTCCCTTTAGAGGAGCAGAAAATAGAGATATACTTGAGTCATTGGAAAAGACAAAGCTGAAAGCTGCAACCGGAGCGTAAAATGCCTTAAAAAGCAGCTTTATGGCTGCTTCCTCCTAAGAGAAAACTGCCTCTGCCAGGCTGCTGTTTCACACGAGTCTCTTCATATTCAGCATCATTTTGAGTCCATTAGGATGAGGAGTGTGGAGGCGACAGCTCCATTTGGCTTTTCTTGGTGTGTTTTTATAATAAAAATCACAGATATGACCCCCCACTCTCCAAACGGCTCCGCTCGCATTAGTGTGACAGGAGACCGCCGTGGATCCGTGTCACAGACGTTTAAATCAGCCCCAAATGTGCTGTGCTCTGGTATCTCTAACAAGGCAGGAAGTCATGGAGGATTTTCACCTGATGGGGTGGGGGGTTTCTGCTTGACACCAAAGTTAAATCTGATGTTATGGCGGCCAGAAGCACGAATCCGCCAGAGGAAGTAAACATGATGCTAATTTAATGTAACTCCCTACTGACGAGGAAGAGATGCTTTATTATCCGACAGATGGACGCGTTGTTTCCTGCTGTACATGGAGCTAAAAGCACCGTTATCGAGGCCAGATTGATTTTTCTCCCATTTTGAAGGCAGTAAAAACCTGCAGCCTGCTACCAGGTGTCGTTTCACACTGTCACACTTCTTGGATAATGCAGAAGAAGAATGGATCATTAATAACATGAAGGAAGTTTAAACATGTTCATCGTGAGGGCAGGGCTTCAATTTGGTGAAACATATTGAAATTAATAAAAACCTGTTCAAGATCTTTCAAACTACAACAGAAACTGTAACCAGAAATTACTTGCGTAGATATACAATTTTCAAAGGAATACGAAATATTTTTTTAACCGATTATAGCTCAAAACATTTTTAAATGAAGCCACTTTCAACATTTGCTGTCCAGCTGTCACTTGTTCTCACATTAAAAGTGAAAAATACAGTACGTGACATTGCACATTTACAAAGTTTTCCTCAGGAAAGATGACACTTGTTGTTAACAAGCAAATATTTACTTCCTACTTGTTTCCTCCTCATCAGAAATTTGATCTGACACAGCTTTTATTTTGAAAAATGCTAGGTGAGCTCATCAGTAGGCTACTTCCTGTTAACTCAGCTAGATGGTATCACATATGGAAACTTTGAGCTCCTCACAGCGTGTTTAGTTTGACAACAAATAAAACAATAAAAAATAGTATCTTTTCCAAGTTGCTCTAGTTTTTTTTTTGGTATTAAACATAATCTAATTGCTAAGAAAAACATGTTAAACATCTTCAGCTCTGGATTGGTTATAATCCAAGTGTTTTTGTTTTCATGATGTAAATTATTCATAGTTTCAATTTGTTGACACTAGAAAATGACTTGGAAAACTAAAGCTATCTGTGCAGATAAAATATCTGAAACATGAATCAGATGATTAAAATCGAGACGCTTGTCTTCAGTTTCTGTGTGGAACATTTTTGACCAATTATTGAGACAATATTACAGATTTTTTCACCTCCCACGTGACTGATGCTTAAATTTGACATCTGTTCACATTGAACAGTTTGAAACCATTTGTTACTATCAATAATCAACGGAATGCACACTTCTAACGTTCAGCGTTCCCTCCACAACACAGCCTATGAAGGCCAAGTTCACTGAGAAAACTTTATTTACTTGTTGAAATACGATCCGTCTCTCTGAATTTAACACGCATTAGCTGCTGTGAGAAAATAGATGAGGAAACATTGTATCAGAATAAACATTAGCATGTTACATTGAAAATTCGCTAGCACGGATTCACCCATTTTAGTTTGTGACAGGGAAGGCTGTTGTTGGTTTAGCATCCGTGAAACAGCAGAGAATGTCTCTGTTAGCAGAAGCTAACTGTTAGCATTAGCAACTCCACCACGTGGCAGAGCTACTTCAGGCTTGTGTTGTGGGACAGCAGTAGCTCAGGAGGTAGAGTGGGTTGTCCAGTAATTGGAAGGCTGCAAGTTCGATCTTGGCTCCCACCAGAAAATGCTGCTGTTGGGTCCTTGGGCAAGACACTTAAAGAGCAAGTCGCCTCCAAATCAGCTTTATTTGTTGATAAATTGTATAAACGAGTGTCTAATTGTGCTGTAGAAATGTGTAGTCAATAATATGGCACTTTAGTGCATCTTAGTTATAATTTAAATATTCTACCTAAAACTGTCAGGGCCCTCTGTGTGGCGGACGGGATGATGCGACAGAGTGAAACAAGATGGCTTTTCCATTAAGGTTGGACTATTTGGACTTGGGTTTTATTAGAATCAGGAGAAGGTAGATGTATTTAAGTTCTTTATTTAGAAAAAAATATGTACTATTTTCACATTCAACAACTGACTGCCTCGTTTACTGACATCTGTAGTGGCAAGTGTGTCACGTTGTTCATTGTCCAGTAGCATGTGGAGATCATTTAAAGGACAATGGGGCATTGCCAGAATAAACAATATACTTATTTAGTCTGGCTTGCCAGGCTACGGCATTTACCATCAGCGCTGCAGAGTAAATGGAGTCAGTGGTAGAGTTGCATTGCTGTTAGCCAATCAGAGGTGAGATGTTCAAATATCAGCAAATAAAACTCCAAATCATGCCGTCTTCAGCTCAGCTTTCCTCTGGCTCACTTCTACTTCCTAAAACAAGAGAACTAGAGCTATTTCCCCACAGAAATCAACTCACAAGCCATTCATTTATACTAAAGATCACTGCAAATGTTTAGTAAAAATTAGTAAATGGAATCAGCTTGATTTATCCATAGCTGGAAATCACTATGAAGTCATGTTATAATGGTACGTGTACATTTCATATAAAGTCCCAATTTAACTCCAATTACATTGATTTTGGCCTTAGAATTAAATTTGGTTTCTCTGGAAACCATCAATTACACTCCTTAATTTTAGATCCAGAGGCTGTTTAACCATGTCAGTAAAAAAAAAAACCCAAAACGTTTGAATCCATAACTTGTTTTATAGGATTTTACATGAAGGCTTAGACAGTAAAACATTGAAACTGGTCAGTCATCTGACTCCAGTGAGTGAGAGTGAGTTCACTTCCTGTTAACGTTAAACCAAGACGGTAACAGGCTCTCGGTGTGTTCATGGTTCACGGCAGAGTCACATTCTCCACACCTGAGAACTTTGTTTGTTGAAGGTGTGGACACAAATTGTTCATTTGTAGTGCTGCAGTGGCGTTACAAGATCTGAAAGCCATTCAGTACAACTGGTAATGGAGACAATCTGCTGTCTAAATACTGAAAACCTGTTTTATAATTTGGAACAATACACCTCTTATGAGTTAAACTTCGAGCATACAGCAAGTTGTGTGTGTGTGTGTGTGTGAGTGCGTGTATGTGTGTGTGCGTGTGCGTGTGTGTGTGTGTGTGGTAATCTGGATCAAACAATACTATTGGAGTCATTAAAGTGAGCCCCCTTTGTGTGGGATGGTGGGGGGCGCACACACACACAAACAAACACAGATCAGAATAACTGCACATCCTGTCCATCTGAGATCTGAAAACATCAAAGCATCTTTTGATTATCTGTGTGTGTGTGTGTGTGTGTGTGTGTGTGCGCGCGCGCGTGCGTGCAATGTTTAATTCAGGTATGCAGGACAAAGAGCTGGACATTCTGGTTTCACACACACATACACACACCTTGACTGGTTTCCAGTTTCCCCACTGTGGGTCGCTTGATTTTTTCACAGAAGATTTGTCATACTTCTAGGTTTGTAATTGGTCTCCCAGCGTCACTGAGCACATTAGTGCAGTGACTCCGGGGATTATTCTGGCTTTTTGTTTCATGCAGATTAACTTTAAAATTATTTTCTACCAAAAATGTTTTTTATAATTATCTGAAGTAAACAGAAACAAATGTGTAACCACATATAGAGCAAGGCTAGGGTTATTTTTAATCGCAACAATTAGTCCATAAAATGAAAAAATGGAGACTTTTAAAATCTCATTTAGAGGACAGTGTAAAATGTAATGAATATTTGAGGAATCTGTTTAAAAGTGAAGAATTTTCTGTGGCAAACCACAGATGCAGTTTAGGACTTCTGCACTCAGCGGGACACATTCAGAGCCGCTTGTTATGGAGATGAGGCCAGTTTGACTGGATGGGATGGGCTAACAGGAAGCTGGTGCTGGTTGGATTCTTTAGTTGTTGTCACTGTTTCAGCAGGAGGTGATCACTGCAGAGAAGTAACACAGCTCAGCTCACAGGATTTTAATCATTAACCGGCACAGGAGAACAACCGACAGGTCGGTAGTCCAGTTTATTACCATTTCTTTTCATGTTTCATGCTCTTTTAATGAAACATAAACCCGAACAGGTATTTGTTGGTAAATGTCAAACTGTGGTTGCTTCTAATTATGTTGGGGGTTTCAATTGAAAGTTTACAGGTTTACTTTTCGAGTCATCTGAAATGTTTCCGTTGGTGTAATCTGGAAGTTCACCAATATTTCACAACTTGAAGTTCGAACATCATGGAGGGAATTCACTCAGTTTAGTTTTGTCAGTTTTGTTGAACGATTGGGGAATTTTATTGCTCTTGCTGTTGGAACCTTTAATTTTCTGAAAGGTTCAAATGGAAAAAGTTGGGTCAAAAATTTGTCCCAATAATATTTTGTTCTTAAACAGGAGTTGCATGTTTTCTTAGCGCACACCGACACCAGAAACACCACCCTTTTAATGATTTTGTCCAGAACGCACTTTAGAGGATTCAGCCGTAATAAACGAATGTTTCCCTAGAATTAATTTGAGAAAATGTCGATGTCACAGAAAAGAAAGCAGTTAAACTACACAACAAATCATATTTTAGGAGAAGACATTGAACTTTAGATATAGTGTGATGAAATTAGGTGATTGTTTGCCTGCACGTGCTTGCTAATAGAAGTAAAAAAATACAAAATGATCCAGTATAGAATGATACAGAATTATGTGTGAATCGGTGATATTTGCCAATAATAAATACACGTTTATGGTAGTTCATTATAAAAAAACAGAAGAATAATATTTATAATAATAAAAAATAATCTGCTTCATTTTAAAGGAATATAATGTCATTTTCTTGTAAATAGAGTACAACTTCATTTTAGTTCATTTGTTCTAAAACATTTGGATAAATTTACCTGAAATTTTAAAGAAGTTTTTCAGAGTGAGTCAGGCTGATTTTATCTGCTGTTTTTGTGTTTAATGAGTCAGAGTTAGACATGCAGGTGGGACATTAACATGGAGATTCAGTCACAGCAGGATGTTTGGGTGTTTTGTTATGTACAGGATGATGATTGCTGCCGTCAAACACTCTCTCTGTCTCTCTCTCTCAGTTCGGCAGCACATACATCGGCTGTGAGAGTCAAGTAGTCCTCACAAATGGAAATGTGGCTCCCAGCAGCTGAACCCCCCCCCCCCCCCACCCCCCCACACACACACACACATACACTCACTCACTCACTCCGGCTACCCCTTGAGGTTTTTCTGTGGGAAACAAAACGAGCTGGTCGACCTCGTCCGTCCCCCAAGGAGGCAACCACACTGACTACATGTGAACAAACATGCGAACATGAAAATCCATCCAAACAGGAACTCGCACTGCTGACATCTCGACCCAAAGGTTTTCTCACGATCCCAAAATTCCCTCTGTGTTTTTTTCTTTAAGTCGTCTCAAATATCTGCTAGAAATACAAACCCCTCCCGAAGCATCAAACTGCAGAAACACCTCCAACTGGAGGAACGTATGAAATACAGACTATTTCTGAGCAGAGCAACATGCTGCTGTTTACGGTTTAGGACACCGGCCTCACATGTCAAGCGTTAGTTGAAATGTTCTCAGCAGCTCTGCTGGGCTTTTACAGAGTTTTACCTCTATGTGGATATTTAATGATTTTCTTTAGCTGTAAAGCAAAATATATCAGATAAGATGGACACAATTAGTAGAGGGTACCTTTTATATTTCATTGGACACTGTGGCTGCTTCTCGGTCACTTTCAATTTTTGTCAGATTTTTGGTCAAGGACAAAAAAAACCTCACAAAATCTTTAAATGCCAAGTCTTGTGATTTTTATTGAAACACAAAAAAAGAGCCTTTATTATCTGTTTCATCAAATGTCTGGTTTTAATGGTGCTTTAAAAAAATATATCAAGACAGCGCCTTCTAGAACCAACCATCCACTAATTATCTGAACCACTAATTCATTAGGGTCATGAGAAGCTGGGACTTATCTCTTTCACTTATCATGCGAGAGCGGGTACTCTGGAGAACTGTGCCTTGTCTCACACACACACACACACACACACACACACACACACACACACACACACACACACACACACACACACACACACACACACACACACACACACATTCTTGTATTTGTACCCATGCTAGGACTTTGTATTGACTTCCATTCATTTTAGTGAGTCCACTTTGCCTAACCCTTACCCTAACCAATGTATTCCTCAATTCACACCCTATATGTAAACCTCACCTCTAGGGAGTACTCTGTAGCAGGACCGGGTTTTGGTCCTGAAAAGGACCATCGGTCGTAAGAAGGTTAGTAAATATCCCAAAGCCAGTCTTCACAAGGGTACAAATACAAGCCCCCCCACCACCACCACCACACACACACACACACACACACACACACACACACACACACACACACACACACACACAAATCTGTGGAAGTAGTCTCCCATTAGCTTGACATGCATGTTTTTGGTCTGTGGGCGGGAATCTGAGTGCCCGGTGAAAATCCACGCATGCATCTTAACATGAACCTTCGACCTTCTTGTTGCTAGACGTCAGCACATCGTGCAGACCCACGTAAATTCATAATTATCTTCATTGTTATCAAATCTGGAATCATCTTAATGTGTCATTTATAATGATAATAATAATAATAAAAATAATCATAGCTTTTCTGTAATGGTATAATATTTACACTTTCAACACTGCTGCAAGCGTGCACACACACACGCACTTACGCACACACACACACGCACACACGCACGCGCACACACACACCAGTGGGTGTAACAACATAAGAGAAAACTGAGATGATGCGCTCTTAAATAAACTAATTCCTCTGGGTTCTCGTAGCTGATTTAAGATGTTATTTCATGAATTTGTGTCAGAACAATCTGTTAGGTGTTTATTTTCTCCAGCTGTTAACAGCTTGGTTTGCTACAGCTGGTACAATACCATGCAATAAGAAAGTATTTTTATATGGATAAACAAATTTTTTTCATAAAGTCTGACGTTTAGCCGTTTGTACGCCAGCAATAAAACAGTCTAAAATATCTTAATCCTAACAATGGATCTTCTGTGTTAAAGCCAAGAAAATGATGAATATCTAATAAATCACATATCCAGAAAGCATAAAAATATAGTAGCAATAGTATCTCACTGAGATACAATTATTGGCAACAGTTTTTGCACGGCGTTCTCAAGAAGTTCTCCAAAAGTGTCTCATGACATTTGTGAATGTACTCGTGTACTTCATGTGAGTCTAATGGCGTTGCTGTCGTATTCCAAAGTTTTCCCTCAAAATATTCCTCAGTTTGCTGCCGGGATCATGAATGCTTCTCAGTTTTCAGAACCCTAACCCTGGAAAACATGAGCGGTTGGGGACCAAATTGACTAATTTAAACTAAAATGGGTAAAAAAATAAAGACTACAAGAAATTTTGCATGTGAAAGTTACAAGTGAATATCCAAACAACTTCAACGTTTTTTAATGTTCAAATCCACCTGATTCTAGCTGGACATTTGCAGATTTGCTTGAAATTTAGTTTCTTCTAACTGGCCACTAAGTGGAATGCCGAATTTAGAGAAAAGACATGCTCATCGGACCAAAATACTTGTTACACATAAATTATATATTTCAGACTCTTTAGCTGTTTGTTGTCAGGACTTCGGGCGTTTTGCAGCCAGCTACACTGCACAAATCAATTTTCAAAAAGTAAGGAAGCCTTGTTTATTAGATTTTATATTATTTTTTGTTTTAAAGTGAAACTAGGCAGTTTTGGCTTGCTTTCAGCACCCCCTAGTGTCTGTTTGTAGAACCTCCTCGCTGTGCGTTTGTCTTTTTAACGCCTTAATCTAAAAGCTGAAACATCTCCCAGCCTCCATTAGTGTCTACAGCAGCGAGTCAGCACTAAAATAAACAAATAAGCTGAGTTGATGATCTAAAACATGCAGGAAACCTACTGGAATCAGACTGCAGCACCAGGTATGTCAGCCAAATAAAAAAAAAAAAAAATTTATGTCCCAAACAGAGCGGCCCACCAGTATGAAGTTGCAAGTGGAATATTCTGACCGCAGGGGGCGATAGGGCCTGGGTGGCCTTTCATTAACCCTCTAAAGGGTCATTTTAGCTCAAGAATATTATTTAAAATTTTGAAAAAGTTGCAAAGTATCACTTTAAAATATATTTCACACTGCAAGAACAGCACTTTGTTAAATAAGGTAAATATTCTTAAATATGATCAAATATTCTTGTTTTGAGTGCCGATAGGGTAAGCAAAAGTTGCTTGGCTAGAACACTGCAGTGTGCCTTTTAGGCTAAATCATCTTTCCCAGATTGTGTTACTTGTAGCCAAAACACTTCCTGTTGACAGTTCAGTTTTTTATTCAACACACAAAGGTTACTGCTCTAGGTTGTGGTAAACATTGTCTAGTTTTCATGTCTTCAGCTGTTAATGGGGGGTGGGGGCGGGGTCAGTGGGAGAAACAGTTGGTGATGTTTCATCTGCAGATGTAATCAGCTGTTAATCGCTATTATTGATCAATGCAATGTCCTTGTCTGTTCAGGAGGAAAACCAATTACACTAAAAAGGTGATCCATAAGTCTTAGATCTCCTCTTTCTGTAATTCTAGTTGGATTTTATGCCCCTGGATTATCACCTACATCATCCCAGTTGTTTCTTCCTTCGTGTTTTGCTGCTGTTTGTTTATATTCACCTGCTGGCAAAACATCAGGTCTCGGGTGAACAAAAATCCTCTAGGAAAATGTGAAAGTGTCACATTTCTTGTAAGATAATGTGTCATTTTAAACTTTTATTGCATCTTTGAAGAAAAAAAAATCAGTCAGACTCCTGAATAAGTTAACAGAAACATGTTGCTGTAAACATTTGTGCAGTCAGCCTAGAAACCCAGTTGTTTCGGTGCCGTTTCCGCAGTGATGCCTGAAATGCAGCAGGGTCAAAGGTCAGAGGTCAGTGGTTAGAGGTATTTGGCAGTTTGGGAAGAAAATGTGAGAAAACAAACACACACCTTCACACGTTTATGGTCCTTTAGGGTAATCGGGTGTTTGTGTGTCGGCGGCGAGCCGGACTCATGTTTTATCAGCATTTATTTACAAACAGAAACCTGTTTCTCCAGCTGCTGCTCCACCTTTGACCCAGCTGAGGTTTTAACTTAAAGCTGAACAAACATCACACAAATGGGTCGGTTCTGAAAGGGAGCAACAGGTAACGGTACCAAATGTGACTTTTGCGTTGCTTTAAAAGGAGATCAGTCACTAAAGGGAAGACGGTTGTAGCTTTCTGTATCACAGTTCTAGTAAATAAAGTCCTTGTTTCAAGTGTAAACTCCGAGCAAAGCGGGCAATGAGGGACATATGTTCTAACAAAATGAGTTTGTGCTGTCACACACACATGATGATGTGATAAATACAAACTTTACGAAGCTCGCAGTTGTGTGTACTCGGCTGAAAGCAGAGCGGGTGTTTTTATGGTCTGTAAAAATGGCTGAACGACGCATCGTTACAGATTATTGTTCATCCGCAGGACAGAAAACTTCAACGGGGACAAATTAAGTCCAAGAAAAACTCAAATGGGACTCATTTTTCACGTCACATAAATGTCACGTCTGTCTGATAAAAACACAAATCACCCAGATTTAAGAACATCAGGAGGTTCTGTTGAAGACGGGGAAACGTGTAGCTTCAGAATGATGAATAGCAGCAACACGGATCAGACACAAGAGTTTTAACTTCATGATATGATCAATATGTTCGAGTCTGGAGGTGACAACATCTGACATATGATTACATTTTCATTATTTTTTCATGTTTGGATGAATGAAATGCATCTCATGACGCTGCTACTATCAGAGTCGGGAAATGCCTCAAAACATTGTTGAGGTTTCTCAATTTCTCCTCAAAGCTTAAAGCCTCGATCTCGTGTTGCTGGAATTTTGAGCAAATCCAAGAAAGTTTGTGACAATTTCCTCTCAAACTAGTCTGCTTAGTTTCAATCAGAAAGTGAGAAAATGTGCAACAATTGTGGGAGGAGCTGAAATAGTCAATAAAACAAGACACAGTCAGGAAATGTTGTTTTTAAAATGTGTCCAGTAAATCGATGTTCATATTGTGACGGTTGTAATGCATCCTGTTCTCCCAGGAAAAGCTTTCATCCTTGTTTAGTTTGTTATTTCAGTTTTCTGTTTGTGAGCTGCAGCAGAAACTCAGTGTGGATTTGTTTCATGTCTCAGAATGACTTCATACAAATCTCGCATATCCAAGTCCGTAGGCGTGCTTAGGAAACATGAGTTTTCACTCCCACACAGAAACATACCACGTTTGCATGAGAGTTGCAGTGTTCAGAGGGTTAAAAGAAGCTTCCTGATGAACAAGTAAGTTTCTGAGTCCAAATCAAGAATCTGAAAAGATTAACCCAAGTGACCTCCAGCAGAGAAACTCTGACAGATTGAAGCTCTTGAGCGTCTGCGATGATTTATGCCCAGAAAAAGATATGAACGTAGAGACAGAAGAAATAGCTGGTACCAGAAAGTCTGGCTCTGATGGAGCGTTATGAACACCAGGTGAAGAGTCAGATTGTCAGGAAAAATATTTGCATATAACAGCAGAGTTGGTTTCTTTCAGAAAGCCTGTGAGGTCAACTAGAGTTTGAAATTTACAGTAAATAAACCCTTATTAGTTCAGAGCCTGAAAGGAAATTTAAAGCTTTAATTGGCTGAGAGGAAAAGTAAGCTGCTATTCATGTAGTTTGTCAAATTGTGAATTAAAAGGAATGCATTTTACAGTTTTTTAAAACAAGTTATAAGTCTATGGTCCATTTAAAACATGTTTATGAAATTCTTTGCTCAAAATTCTTCTCACATAAAGAAATTTCAGCAGGTTTATTGTTGACAGTTTCATTACTAGGGTTGTCACGGTGTGAAAATGTATCCTCACGGTTATTGTGACCAAAATTATCACTGTTTTCGGTATTATTGCGGTATTTTTTATTTACATGTTACATTTTCAGACAGCTAAATAAACCCTGTATAGCAGGAAAATATTGTCCTCAGTTTGTGTCTAAATTTAGCCTAAAATGTGTTATTTTGTAATTATGTTGTTTATTTGTTTACAATTTTCCCCATTAGTCTTTAAAATACAATATTTGCACATAACTTCATATTTTTTGGTTGTTTGATGTCATCATTTTAAAAATATTAGATCAGATGATACTCAGTACTCAAGTAGCCTTCTAATCAGATCAATATACTTGAGTAATAAACCCTATATCAGGAAAATATTGTCCTCGGTTTGTGTTCCAGTGAGCTTTGCAGATGTGGGGAAAATGTCATCAGGCAGTAATCATTGTTAAATTCATAATTATTCTCAGAGAGAGACCAACTCTTATCTGCCCCTGGGAGCCCCGTAATGCATAGCGCCATTTCAACATGGGGTGTCCGCGACACGGTTTATATGCAGGTAGCGGCGCTGCGGCTGCTTTATATAGCGACTCGTTGCATTCTCCCTCAACCCAAATCCTTGAATCACGCATTTTAGTTTAATGCTAACATTAACTTGCCTTGCGTTGACTGTAGAGTTGTGGGTGATGGTCACGCAGATGTGTCATGAGATTTGAAGCGTTGCTGCCTTTCACAGACACTTTTTCAGCACGTGCTGCAAACAGGATAGCCGTCTTCTATCAACTATCCCTCGGCATTCTTTAAATATCCAAAAAATGTCCGTACTTCCCACTTTGTCTTCTTTGAGGGATAATAAATGTCCTGAGCGCTACCGTTTCCCCCTTTGGCCATTATTTCAGCTTTAGCTTCAAGAAAGTTTTGGTTGTAAACAACAAAGTGCGCATGTGCCGCCGGCAACTTCAGCAGATGATACGGTTTTTAAAAAACAAGGCGGTTATTATTATTGTCAACTTTTTTACCGGGGTTTACTGCTACACTGGTTACCATGACAACCCTATCCATCACCTTCCTGAATGAGGCATTTCAGGGCTCTGTCACTTTAAGAACGCAAGCTGGAACTGGCCACGCCCACCCATCTCATAGTTGGCTGCTGTGAGTGAGGTTAGGGTTTCTTATATTCGGGAGGGGCTCAGAGTAGAGCAGCTAATCCTCCACGTCCATGTAAAAACCTCCCTAACAGTGGACAGATGAGTGGGTGGGTCTATGTCAATTTTCCTTATTGTGATGTCACAATAAGGAGCATTATTTAACACCTTGTAGAAGCAAATTATTCCTGAAAGCAAACTGACAGAAATTCGATGAACAGTTGTATTTACTTTTGAAGCACAACAGAGAACAGAAAGTTTCGCATAACACGCCCACTTTGAAATGTAGATCAGTTAAACCAGCAGGTCAATATTAGGTGTGTTCCGGCCAAAAGTAGGGTCATTTTATTCCCAGAAATCTGTCCTAAGTAATTTAGTGCAACTGTTGAAATGTAAAATTGTGAGAAAATCTGCAAACATGAAACAAAAAGTAAATGGCCTGGTCACATAGGTCATGATTGAGTTGCCAATAGACTGAGAGATTTACAATAACTGGTGTTGTAAAAATTGATCTCAATCTGTTTCCCAAAGTTGTCTCAAATTTTTCCTTTGTTGACCACAGTTATCAAACTGATTGGCTCAAGGTGCGTGTGACATCGCTGGGATTATTTTGAGAGAAAAAGTTTGTACAAAGTATGTGAAAGTGCTCAGAATTGCAGCATCCCTGAGAGTAACACGAGTGAAGACACAAGGGTTTTAGTGAGTTTATCTATTTTAATCTGTACTTCAAAAGTACAGATGGATTCCTTAAATGTCCAACCAGACATCAATTCCTTATTTTTCACAAAAAAGAAACATTTGAAATAGTTACAATAAATAGAAATAAATTTCATAAAAAGATTACATTGTAGTTTGCACTCAAACTTCTGTTCATATTTGTGCCTTAATTAAAATTCAGATTCTTATTGATTTAATTATTAATGCTACAGGCCTTAAAATGTCCTTTAAGTTGATAGAGCCCTTGGATTTGCTGAGGAAAGTTTTATTTTTTTAAGGAGCATATTCTTGTTCCTCTTGAGTTCACGTCTCTGTCATACTTTTTTATGCATTTTTTGTGCTTCTCAGCATTAAAGAACCCTCTAAGTCATCATTGCAGGAGTCCCGCTCCCTGTTGCTGCATATTTTTTGTCGCCTGCAGCAGCTCTAAGTTTGTCTTCCTGTCAGAGCAGCCGACTGGCAGCAGGAGGAAGTGATTACTCGGTGATGCCCGGCTGCTCTCTGCTCACTGCAGCGGAGCTGATGAGTTCATGCCCAAAATCTCACCACAACTTCAGAGGCAAATTTGACAGTCTGCTCCTGAATGGCTCTGAGAATGCCTGACAGAGCCGTCTCACTAACCCGGTTCTTCTTTCTTCTCTTTTCAGAGCGTTTTTTTTTTCTGGCAGAGGCATGGCGGTGCTGAGGTGGGATGTTCTGCCGTTCATGGCAGCCATCCTGATGGTTTCCCACTGCGGAGGACCCACAGACATCTTGTATAAAGTGTATGAGGAGCAGCCGCCCAACACGCTGATCGGCAGCCTGGCGGAGGATAAGGGCCTTCCCGATACCAGACACCTCTACAAGTTGGAGATTGGTGCTCCGTACCTGAGAGTGGACGGTAAAACCGGTAACATCTATACCACTGATATCCCCATTGACCGCGAGATGCTGGAAAACTGCAACTTGTTTGAGGAAGATAAATGCTTCCTAGAGATTGAGATGTCGATCACTGATATGGTAAAAGGGATCGGCTCGGGGCCACGGCTGATCGAAGGTCTCATTGAGGTTCTGGACATCAACGACAACACACCACAGTTCTCCTCGCCCATCCTCACCCTGTCAATTCCAGAGAACACACTAATCGGTGCTCTCTTCGCCATCCCCATGGCCACTGACAGGGACTCTGGATCCAACGGCGTGGCTGAGTACTCCCTAAGCACGGGACCGGACGCTGACCAGCTCTTTGGTCTGCAGGTCGCCCTGGACACAGACGAGAAGCAGCCACAGCTGGTTGTCATGGGCAACCTGGACCGGGAGAAGAAGGACTCATATGACCTGAACATTCGAGTTGTGGATGGTGGGAACCCGCAGAGGGCAAGCAGTGCTCTTCTGCGGGTTACTGTGACTGACCAGAATGACAACCAGCCAAAATTCGAGAGGAGTCACTACGAAGCGGAATTACCAGAGAACAGCCCACCGGGTCACTCAGTGCTGCAGGTCAGTAAACAAACACCAGGAAACACTGTGTGCTTTTAAATTTTGTTCCCAAGTCAGGTCTCAGGTCACGAACAAAATAGCAAAAGATTTAATTATTGTCTTTAAACTCTTCATTAATAACTCTAAATGGCCTATCAACACCTTGTACAGATTCCCACCTGAATAGGTATCCCTTTTTATTTTTGCATAATTTTAACTGTAGGTTGTAATTGGGTTAAAAAGTTTAAATCTGCGTAATATACATTTACATATAAAATCTAATTTCATTCAAATTTATATTCCAATGTGGAATAAAGGGGAGACAAATCAGGAATATATTTAGATAAAACTGTGCTGAATTCTCTAACAGCATACATGCTGAAACATCTGACTGTGACAGGCCCCTTCTCCATTCTGGTTATTGTTAAATCATTGTCCTAAAGTCTGTTGATGTAAATCTTCAGGCTCCTATTTAAGCTCCCAGGTCAGTGGTTCAGATAATTATATTAAACAGGTCTTGTCTTGTCCAAACTGACTGTAGAAACAGTGTCAGAACTGTTGGACGGTACAATTAAAACCATCCCTTCGATGTGTGAAATGCCACATGATGTCTAGAACAGCGTGCAGGCTTTTCTACATTCCACTGACCTTTAACCACCTTTTCAGTCTAGTGCAGATGAAAAATATTCAGCAGGGAAAAAAAAAAGAAAAACAAGTGCAACAAAGTCTCTCTCTTTCTCTCTCTCTACACACACACACACACACACATATATATATATATATATATGTGTGTGTGTGTATGTATGTGTACTACAAATTAGGGTTAAGAATTCCTCAGTTGGACCTTTTGTATTGCTGGGTTTGTGCCTTGCAAGGGAACACAACACTCTGACTGCACATTGCTGCTCAGTTATCCGTACAGACAGATGGTGCAGCGGAGGTGAAGCAGGGCGTGGGATCGCTGTGCCTAGTCACATATTAACCACTGATTCAGCCTCACCTTTGAGCTCTGGGCTGGGTTGCCGGTACGCGATGTTGGCAGCAGCTGGCAAGGCAAGAAGAGACCGTTTGGTTGGATGGCTCCAACTTCTTGATGGCTCATCATGTCCTCAGTTTTTCTTATTCCCTACCTCGGTGTGACTGCAGCGCGACCAGCACCCGTCCAGCTTGATGTGCATGACTTAATCTGAGTCAGTCATGAGATTATCCACGGGGCTTATTGGTATTATTGCTCTGGATGTGGCTCATTGCATTTCAGAGAGCTTCAGAATTTATTTCACTTAGTTTAAGAAATGATGCGGCTGAGGCAGCGGAACGACGCTTACCAATGACCCTGACCTGCTTGAATTGTCCAATAGCTGATCTGACATTTGTATGACTCTGGGCTTTGACTCATGCTTTATACTGAGTGAACCACTGGTTGTGGTGTTCTGTAACCTATTTTATTCCGGGGCAGAATTAGGATCACGCCAATCGATCTCATCCAGTTCTCTTCCATCAGCTAATGTGAATCCTACTTCTGTGAAAATAGATTTAAAATATTTTATTCAAATAGTTCTTGTTACATTTTAGGAAAAAAAATTGAATATCGATTTACCTTCAAAGTCCAATATGTTCCCTGAAATTCATATTTAAATATAGAGATGCACCTAATCTGTATTTAGGGCCAATCCAGCTTCTTCAGCTCGTATTGGCTGATTAAGAAAGCTGTCTATTAATCGATTAACTGAAAAGGTCTGATTTTGGAAGTTAATTTTTACACATGAAAGATCTGCTGTTTGTGTGAAACATCATCACATAATGATGGTGCATTCACAGACCAAAAATAAAAGTTTTAGAATATCAGATTGACCATTTTTTAGCTAATTAGCTAAGTTGTGGAGCTTGTCTCTTTATGTGTTATACAATTTTAAATGTATTCATCTTTTTCTCTAATTACATGATCCAATTTTCAGAAATAAAGAAACTTAAAAACCTTAAACAATACCTACAAAAATATACTTAGAAATAAATCTTGAGTTTGATTTTGTGGCTTTTTAAAACCTTATTTGAAAATTAGTATTCAATAATCTAAAAGGGTTTATTAGGACTATTGGAGGGAATTTGCTTAAATTTCTGTGTCATAGCATTTAAATTTGAACGTTGCTATCTAAACACACGACTTTACTTTAAACTACAGGTTGACCGATATTGGTTTTACTGTTGCCAATAACGGTGCAGATGTGTAGGAGACATGTGGCACTTACACATTAGCATCGGCTCCACTCCACCTGGACAGGGTTCGGAAGGTTCTCATTTAGGTAGCCTTGGATTTTCATGTGTGCAACCGGATGTCTTTTCAGCCCTCTTCCCGAGGCGGTCTACCTGGAGCCAAACAGGGCCAACACACCCAGGCCGCTTTTGTTTAGTAATGGAGACACCGCAGACTTCTCCGTGTTTTTTTGCCCCACCCACATGCTTGGAGATGCGCTCATGACATCACAAATATTGATTTTTCGCACCAATTTTGGAGACCACCCATGTGTTCAATCACGTCCGCATTCCTAAGGCAGTGTGGAACGGAACACAGGCAGGCTAGGAAGGATGTAGGTGCGGAGTGGAGTGGTTCCAATGCAGTTTATATGGTCCGATTTTCATGGCCAATATCTAGACATTTTCCACCTTATTTTCATGCTAAGTCTTAACTTTGTGCTCTGTTCAGTGTTAAAGTCAGACATCTATCAAAAGGTAATTTAGAGCATTTATATGCAGTGAACATTAACATGCATTTAAATACAAATTCTGTAACATCACCTAGCTGCCCGAGGATGTGCCTGACTTTAATCGGCTTTACTGAGAACAAATATCGGCCAATGCTGATGTGTAAACAAACAGCTATTATAAGACTGATATATCGGCTGACCGATATATCAGTCTCCCCCTACCTTAAACCAATTGGAAAATGAAACAATATAACCATAAGTGTTGAAATGTGCCTGTTTAGTTGAAGTCAGACCCAAACACTCTGAAATCAGAATCTTAACTGCAAATGTTGATGTTAACAAGTAAATCCTGGTTGAGAATATTGGCACAAATTTTAATATCCAACAGCTAAATTACAATTTAAGATGGTTAAAAATGATTTATCTTTAAGAAGATGCTCATTACTCATTTAAAAAAGGAGATCCAAAGGGTTTTAAAAAGTCCTCACTGATTGTTCATGTAATTATAATGTAATTTACTCAACATCATGCCAGACTGTGTGGAAATTATGATGGATTATCTCTACATGTGTCTGAAAGCGGGTTTTCTTTTAAAGTACAGTTTGGATGCAGACAAACTTGTCTGTTTTTATGATTTAACAATTAAATATTAATCACCTAAAACCTGTAAATGTCGTTCTGCTTATTCAGAACATCAGTCGGCCTTGCTGGATAGTTATTAACCCACAGATAAAGGGTGTTTATACTGTGTCTGGAAACAGCAATGTTGGAGTTCAGCCAGTGCAGCTCAGACTTCATCAGAACCCCCTTGTGCTCTAGCAGCCTGACTGGTCAATACACAATTCTCACAGGCTGTCAATAATTCAAAGCTATTTGGTGATATCTGCTGCTTAAAGCCACACCAGAGTGAAGAAGATCAATGGGCAGGCAGAATTATAATTTTCATTTCATGCTTTCTTTAACCTCAATCTCCCTGGCTTGGGTCAGTGACTTGCACAGTGAACTGGGTGCTCGTGGTGGTCTGTCACAGTCTGATATTCACCAGACAGAACCAGATTTTTATTATCTGGCTGTCTGAATTTGAGCCGGTGTTTAGGAACATTAAAAAAATTATAAATCATAATAATATATAACTTATGACATTTTTTGTATTATGTGGGCTACTTCCTAGTTGATCTTTAGACTAATTGTACTTACATAGCATATGTGAAACACCCACTTATTTCTGTACAGCTAAGGAAAATTTGAGCTGTATTAATCATTGTAGAGGTTGCAACCCCCCAAACCATACAAACATGGACAAACCCTGAGAGCATGACATCATCTGGATTTTTGTGTCCTTGCCATACAAGTTTAATTGTTCATGCCTAAAAATTCCCCAAGACATATTTCTTCTCCTTTTTAAGGACTTTTTAAGGGATTATTTTGCTGAGTGCAAGCTTGGCATAGGTTCACCTGTGCTTTAAAGGAATAATTGGCCTTAAGATTTAAAAACCTTAATTACATTAATGCAGGTCCCAGGTGAGGACCGCAGAAACGCTGAACCAGCAGCACCTGAGATATTTATAAAAGCTGTCAAGCTTTTTTTTTTTTGTTTTACAACAGCTTACATATTTAATGAAAGCCACAATGTTTGAATGAGTACAATAAAAAAAGCATTGGTCAGGCAGACAGAGAAGGCATACTAACAACCTAAGTGATGTTGTGCTGACTGTTCACGGCCTAATTGACTAATTACCTTCATTTACTTTGGGTTTGGACATGTGAAACCGGATTGTGGCTGATGTTAGTTTGTCTTCTCTGGTCTCATAATGGGCCCAGAGGAGCCTGGGCTTTTCTCATAATGAGAGGAACATTAACATTCACTCATCTGCCCATTAGATGCCAATGATCCGCTGCACGGCCGTTAGATGTTGTTGTGCGGGGGTGTGCACTCTGATTTGATAGTCTATTATGGTTCACACACAGTATAAGCCACCGCCCCCTCTGGAAAACATACACAGCTTTGCGGTGTTGCATTTCTAATGGTTGTCACTGTCTGTTAAGAAGCTAAATTATCATGGAAATGTAACCGAGCTTGTAATAACAAGGGGCAATGCTCAGGTTTCCAAAGTCCAACTTAAAGGTACTCAGAGTTACTCAAATGAATTCCAATTTACCTTCTCCTTTGTATTTATATGTCCAAAATGCATGAAGTGCAATTCTTGAAAACAAATAATTCCAGCTGGAAGTGTTTCCTGTAATTTCACACATTTAAAAAGTGGTTTTGTTCCTGTTGAACAATGTTAAGTTGTTGATGGTTGTTGACGTGACCATATTTTTCTACCATTGTAGGTCAGAGCCAATGATGCTGACACCGGAATCAATGGAGAGATTGAATACAGCATACATCAGGCATCCGAAGCTGTCCAGAGGCTCCTACGTATCAACCGTACTACAGGCACCATTCACGTCAAAGGCTTGGTGGACAGAGAGGATATCAGTGTCCTCAGGTTCTTTGTAGTTGCCAGAGATCGTGGTCCAAATCCAAAGAGTACCAAGGTTCCTGTGATTGTCAGTGTCAAGGACCTGAATGACAATGCACCATCTGTCGAGATCCGCAGCATTGGTTTGGTAGTCCTTCAAGATGGTGTGGCCAACATATCTGAGGATATGCCCGTTGGTACACCAGTAGCACTGGTCCAAGTGTCAGATCGTGATGAGGGGGAAAATGCTGTTGTGACCTGTGTGGTTGCTGGAGATGTCCCATTTCAGCTTCGACCTGTAAGTGACTCAAATAATGATCGGAGAAGAAAATACTTCCTGCAGACAACAACTCTGCTGGATTATGAACGTATTAAAGATTACAGGATTGAAATAGTTGCTGTGGATTCTGGAAATCCAGCGCTGTCCAGCACCAACTCCCTTAAAGTTCAGGTCACAGACATGAATGACAACACACCGAATTTTTCTCCTGCACTGCTTGAAGTAGACTTTCCAGAGGGCAACCAGCCAGGCGACAAAGTTCTTGATGTCATGGCCTCAGATGCAGACAGTGGTAGTAATGCAGAGCTGGTCTATAGCATCATTGAGCCCTCAGCTACCAGACTGTTTGAGGTTGATGCCAAAACCGGGGAAGTTCGTGTAAAAAACATGTTGGATCGAGAGGAGACAGAGCGTTTTGAGTTCCGTGTGGCAGCTGCAGACAAAGGTATCCCAAGTAAAACTGGAACTGCTACAGTGGTGGTAAATGTTCTAGACCGAAATGACAACGACCCAAAATTCACTCTAAATGGCTACAGCTTCTCCGTCATCGAGAACATGACTCCAGGAAATCCAGTTGGAGTAGTGACTGTCACTGATGCAGACAAGGGGGAGAATTCCAAAGTTAAAATTTCTGTAGAACCAGACAATGGAAATTTTCGCATCCAAGATGGCACTGGAACCATCTTGTCAAGCATCTCGTTTGACCGAGAGAAGGAGAGCACCTACACCTTCCGTCTAAAGGCGGTGGACAGTGGTGATCCACCTCGTTCCTCATATGTTGGCGTGACCATCAATGTCCTGGATGAGAATGACAATGCCCCCTACATCACAAAACCTGCTAACTCATCCTACAAATACCTGTCACCTGTCACACCACCAGACACTAGCATCGCAGTTGTTGAAGCCGAGGACATGGATGCTGGACCCAATGCTGAGCTGCAGTATTCCATCACAGGTGGAAACCCCTATGGCCTATTCCAAATTTCACAGAGCAGTGGGGAGATAACGCTGGCACAGGAATTCACTGGAAAGCACAATGGACTACATCGATTGGTGGTGAAGGTCAGTGACCGAGGCAAACCTCCTCTCCACACCACTGCTCTGGTCCATGTATTTATTAATGACACCAATTCTAACACCTCCCTTATCGAGGCACTGGTTGGTCACAGTCTCTACACACCTCTAGACAGAGACATTGCAGGAGATCCCAACTACTCCTACAGTTCCCGCAGCAATGTTTGGTATGCCGTCCTTGCAGGTGCTGCTGGTGTTATTCTGGTCATTGTAGCTGTAGTGGTTATCCGACACTGGCTGCAGAAGGATACCAAGAGTGGTTACCAAGCTGGCAAGAAGGAGAGCAAGGATTTGTACGCTCCTAAGCAGGGCCCAAAAAATGGCAAAGTGAAAAAAGGCAAGAAAAACAAAGCTCCAAAACCCACCAAACCACTGGAGGAGGATGAGGAGGCCAGCCTTCAAAAAGGCCTCAAATTCAACCTCATTAATGATGTCAATGACAGTCCCAGAATCCACCTGCCTCTTAATTACCCCCCAGGAAGCCCTGATCTGGGCAGACACTATCGGTCCAACTCTCCCCTGCCATCTATCCAACTGCAGCCCCAGTCACCCTCTGCCTCCAAGAAGCACCAGGCTGTTCAAGACCTCCCTGCCACCAACACCTTTGTAGGAACTGGCGACAACAATTCCACTGGTTCCGACCAATATTCGGATTACAGCTACAAGGCCAATCCACCCAAATACAACAACAAACAGGTAGGAGACTACGCAAACACGGCAATGTATCCCAGAGAGAACATCTACTGGACCAACCGGGTGTGGTAGTCACGGTGGACCATACTTGACATTGCCAATTTTCTTCCACCAAAGCCGCACTGATTCCCTTGCACAGCACCCACTTCCAAATATCTTTGTTTTGTTTTTTTCTTTAAGTTTGGTTCTGTTCACAGTCTGTTCTATTCAGCCTTTGGTTTTCACATGAAAATGGACACAACAAAATCCGCAGAAAATGAAGGATGACATTAAGGATGGACCAAATATGGGCTTAACAATATTTGTCAGTTTACAAGAGTGACTTTATGGATGATTTTTAGTTGCTTTGTGATATTTATGTTTTCCAAACATGTTCAGATGTTTTGTTTATGTGGTATTTAATTACATATATGTTAAACTACAGAGTATGAAGTAGAACAACTTTTCTAAATTGTTTTCCAATAATTAATTCAATTTATTCAACTGCTAAAATTGGAAAACCCATGTAGGTCCATCCTTGGCTTCTTTATGTTTTAAATTATTTTATTTTTGTTTAGTTTTACCTTTTCATGAAAGGTTAAATGAAGGAGGTTTGCTGTTTTTTTTTTTACGTGTGTTTTCTTTCTGTGGCTACTGAAAGCTTCATGTTGACATCCCCATTAAGTCTTATTGTGGTCCTTTTTTTTATTATTTTTTTTCTTTCTGGAGAGCTGAATCAGTCTAAAGCTGCTTTTTATGCCCAGATCAGCTTGTCGAAGTGTGACAAAGAGTGACTGTGAATTCCTGAGTTTTTTGTACCTCCTTTTTTTATTGTTTCACAGCTTACTTTGGCTACGAACTACACTGGCTGAGCACCACTTTAGAGTGTTTCAGTCCGGTTCAAACCAATTTAAGGTAATTTCAGCTCAGTCAGGGAGCCGGGCATTGAAAAAGAGAAGAAAAGGAAGAAGGATGAGGGAATGAGGGAATGGGTGGTATAAAAGCACCCACTCCATGAAGGAAAAGGTACACTCAGACTAAATAGTCCTCACTTCCTGTCAGCTCAGCTGAAATAGGACTTTTAATTTTGCTGGCTTCCCAATCACTAGGGCTAAAAAGTCAATTGTTTGCACAGATTAATGACAAGTAATTTTCCGGGCGCCCGTTTTCGCCTTTTTACTCACGAGTGCCTTGGTCTTTTGTATTGGGGGTTGGGGTGAGAAGGGGCCATTACGTGTGTGATTGTGACAGACTGTTGTTATGTGGCTTCACTTTTATGGACTTTGGAAAAGCACTGTGGAAATAACCATGGAGACAATCACGTTCAAGGTGTTGTAGCGATGTTCAGACTGTAAATTTCTGTTAAAGATGTGTCAAATATTTTGTTTTGTTTGTGCTTCTTCAGCTATTTATGTTGCAACATTACTGTGTGTTGTGTGTGGGGACTGACAACCTGAACCAAAGACACACACACACACACACACACACACACACACACACACACACACACACACACACACACACACACACACACACACACATACACACACACACACACACACACACACACACACACATCTGTGTTTTCATCACCATCACCATCTCATAGCATACACGAAGTGGACGTTGGGCCGGTCTGGCAGAGTTCGGCTCCTGCTGGGTTCATTTATTGAATAACCACATGAACCTGCAGGCGGATTTAAAGCAACTCAGATCCAGGTTCGGGTTGTGTCCTCATCCTATTTGAGGAAATGTTTGTACAGTTTTTCTTTGATGTTTTTTACGGTTAAAGGCAGAATTTATTTCAATAAATGTCTTGCTAAAATGTTCAAGTGGCGCTCTCTGTGCATTCACTTGGGTTTAATGTGGGCTAGATAAAGTGGGAATGTTAGATGGAGAGGTAGAGGAATCCATCCCCACTTCCATCCTTCACACATGGAGAGAAAATATATTTTTTGAGATATGTTTGCTCTTATTTTGTACTAAGTTAGGTAAAAACATCAATTGAAAAGAAGGAATCCAGTTTCTTTGTGTTGATTCTTGCTGGAAACAATGAAGATGGACGTTGGTTCAGTTGGCTCAGAGAATAAAAGACATACTGTTAATGTTTAAGACTGTGATTTTAGAAATTAAAGCAAACGGCAAAGTCATTCAATTTAAAGTTTACTATAACATTCTTAAATTTAGGAGTATTTTGTTGTTTTTTGGTTCAAGAAAATAACTTTTATTTTTACTATTCTAATATCTGTTTCCTTTCAGATACAATTTAATAAAACATGAGTGGAAAAAAAATAAAATAGTAAAACAATGCTAAAATAGTTTCAAAGGCAGATGACACAAGGTAGAAACAAATTTAAAAACATATTTATTACAGTTTATACTGGAACACTATTGTTCTGCAGTAATTAGCTTTGATGCTAAAGTCAGCTGCTAAAATCTGTACTATTCTAAAAAGATGTTTTGTGGAAAAGTCCATAAAACAGTTTCATAAACTTAATGAAGTTCTCAATCAAAGGACACTCACTAAAAGACTTGAAAATTTTAATGTTCAATTTAGCATTTATACAGTTTTACATTTTTAAAGAGGTTTTTGACTGCAATCAAGGATTTAAAGTTTGCACACATGATCAAATGTGATCACTTGCCCCTAGATTCAGGTCGCAATAGTAATCAGACTAGCTGTTAGCTCTTCAGTCTGGTCAGAATTCTTTTCCACATCAAGGTAAAATTGTTTTTAAAAACTTTCTACAGAAATCAATATTTAAAATACCTAAACCATTATTTTAAAACACCTGGTGTGAGCAGATGTTCAGGTTTTACATACTTTTATGATACATTGTTTATCATTAGAATTTTTGGAAACTCATCACAGATTTGGGATCAAATAACCTGCAAAAAAAACTTTTTACCTCAGCTCTTTTAAAATGTATTTTACTTCAACAGGATTCCTTTGATAGTTCATCTTGGTAGTTCAAATCCAACTAATGAGCAGAAAATAAATCATTTGAATCATCAAACAGTCTGAAGTTTAAACTCAATATAACAAATGATTCTGAATAAAACAGGCCCATTTACAGGATTTAAATATGTTTTCTCTCCATAAAAATTCAAATCATTCTATCAGTTACTTTGAACCTTCACCTGCTGCTGTGTCACCTGAACACACACACACACACACATACACACACACACTGTGTAGACCATAAACTCAGCCTTAAACAGATAAACATCCTTGAGCAGGTGCCCAATGTGCTGGAGGGGTCAGAGGTCAAATATCACTCAAGTATAGGTGCTTAGCAGGCAGGATTGAAGAGGTCAGAGGTTAATAACACACATCCCTAGCTCCTCCTCCAGTCTGGCCTTCACATTAACAGTCCACCAGCGTTCTTCCTGCTTTTACGCTGACCAGCTCGGCCGTTTCTATGGTAACACGTCAGCCTCTTGTGTGTGTGAGTGTGCGTTCTGACTGACCTCACTCCCCTTCATCTCCTTCCATCCAATCCAACACAAACCCTCCTTCTATGGCCAGCTCTGCACGTTGGATCAACTGTGTGTGTGTGTGTGTGTGTGTGTGTGTGTGTGTGTGTGTGTGTGTGTGTGTGTGTGTGTGTGTGTGTGTGAGCGAGCATTTGTTACACATTTTAGTGCAAAAATTCAAACAAAACATTGGGTGAAAAAAAAACAGATTAGTGCTTTTGAACAATTATTCAGAACGACCTTCAGGTGATGAACACATGAACATCAGAGGCTTCACACACTTATCAGAGTGGAGGGAGCTCTGTCTGGTCTCTTCTGTTTGTCACTTATCGTCTTCACCATCAGCCGTTTGGGGACGAGCAGGAGGCGGTCGCCTGTTTCTCAACACCTCTCCGAAATCGACATCTTTCCCCTCTGTTGGAGCGTCATGCTGGATCTGTTTCACACGTGTTCCCGTCTGCAGCCAGACGGTTCACAGCCATGATGCTGGTTCACCTGATCTAAACGCTTCAGGATTCCTGCACAAAAATGCTTATTAGATCGTGCCGCAGTGTCTGACATCCGTCCGTCACCTGGAGGTAGACACATGCTTCTCTGCTTTTACAGAAGGAGGATTGTGTTGGACCTGGAATCATGGAAACCACACAGCTATTAGTTCATGTTTCAAAACAAAACCCTCCATAATACCCATGAAACCAGGAGTCTTCCCACATCTATGGCCACTCCAAAGGAAAAATAAGGAATTAATTCTAAATGTTTAGAAAAGAGTTGAAATATTTCCAAAGTAAAGTCGGGGAAAAGTAAAAAAATAAAATTAAAAAAATCAGCTTTGGGACAACAGAACTGGATTACATATTCTATTTCTAAACAAGAGCTTTAACTGGATCAACAATAGCATGATTCCATTACTCACATCAGCAGATCCCAAAATACACATTTTCTTTTTAACTTGGACTAAATTTTGTCCCAAACTGCTGGAAAGGCTTGTGTTTGGCTCCAGTTCAAATGAAAGCTGCATGAGCCAAGAGGCATTATGGGTATTTAGGCCTTTACACAAGATTTAGGTTTGATTTTCCTTTTAATTTCAAACAGTTGTTTATTACTTGTTATTTCTGCTTATTTTCTTCCTCTTGAAGTATTACTTTGACTTTAATCTAAAAACTGAGACAAACCAAAGAAATCCCTCCTCCTTTAGAGGCCCTAAACATACAGTACTCTCATCTTTAGAAACGTATTCAGATCTTGTTATAAATGCCGCTTCAGGAGACCAAGGAGTTAAACATTATTGTTATGTGGTCTTGGAAACCAGAGTTCCTAACTGATCTCAGTTTTTATTTTAAATTATGAACACTCAAAATCTCAAAACACAACATAATTTAATAAAACATAATGCATGGTTAGGTGGGATGATGGTAAAAATCTGGAAAAAAGGTTTGAACAGAGAGAGACTGGTTTAAAACCAGTTCAACTAACAGTTTGTTTAAGACCATTAAAATTACCGTAGTATTTCCTACTAAAGAGCAATTTTTATGGCACCAAATCACCAAATAAGATTTCCACCACAACTCTATGTGAAAAGATCTCTGAGCAAATTTGATCAGTTTTAAAGCTATAAAACTAATTTGGGCTCTAACGAAATCATCAGACTGAAGCGGAACTGTTGCTGGTCTGTAACCAGTTGCAGCTGTTGCCCAGGACGATGGCAGATGTGGGTCCAAAGATCTCTGACTTACGGGGACACTTTACAAATGTTTATGTTACAGAAAACCTTTTTTTTTTCTCACTCATTTGACTTGTTTTTCTTAGTAAAACACCCCGTCATGAATTGCCTCCACATGGGACAAATGAAGATACTTGATACACGACAATCCAAAAGTTAAAAAAAAAATCCTTTAAATGGAAAAACTTTGAAAGTAAACTCCTAAAGGAAAATAGTGGTCCATAGCTTAAAAATAATTACCTGTTTTTGAGGTTTGGTGTTACAACCACCCCTCCACCCCGAAGTTCTTAGTTTCAGTCATCTGCAATTAAAACCAAACTCCAGGACACACCCTGAAACACACACACACACACACACACACACACACACACACACACACACACACACACACAGCATCAACACAAAAATCTGTTTTCCATTTCCATCTACGTGTTAATGCAACACTAAACACTCGTAATCAGTTTGCTCGGCTATGGTTACAGTCCATTAGGTGATTTAAAACAGGTGATGCTAATTGCTAACACGTGTTGTGACTGACAGGGAACTTCCTGTTTCTCTCAGCTTGCTGTCAGAAAACAAACAGCAGCCATCAGCCGAGCCTGAGCTGCTTCTTCCCTGAAAATTACAGTAATTTAACATCAGAAGCTAAAAGGAACAGAGTGGCTATCAGTCACAGAGTTGACCACCGTTTGTTTGCTCACACGTGTTTCCAATAGAACGTCTGTGTTTAACTTTTTTGTGATTGCTAACTGGAGGCGACAAGTCAAAGAAGAAGTCCCCCAAACACATAAATTACCAACTCAACTGTAGTTACAAAACATTTTAAGCTTCAAAGTAACCAACAGCCCAGACAAATAACAAAGAACTCTCAAGGAACCGAAGCAGAAAAACACACAAAGTAATTCATACAAGCAGTTAAACAAAACAACAACAAAACGATAAAATTATGTGCAAACAAAAATAACAACTTTAAAAAACATTTGATGCTGTGTTATGAAAGTCCAAAAACTAGAGTTTGATAAAGTAGAACAATCAGAATCATATGTAAATGGTTAATGGTCTGTTTTTGTGTAGTGACTTCTTAGGGTTCTACAACCCCCCAAGGTGCTTCCCAACACAATCAGTCACCCACCCATTCACACACACATTGATGATGAGCTATGTGCCTTATTTAGCTTTCCTAGCCTAGCTAACTGAGCAGAAACCCACCCTCCAACTCCAATCTTGAAATCAGTGTCTGGTACAAATAAAATAATTCAGTTTAAATAATTATTAGTAGTGTTATTAAGAAGAAGACGGAGACACTTAGAAATCAACTAATAAAACAGAGATAATAGTATCCTTCCTTTCCCCAAAACAAAATTTGGCTGAAGGGCAGCCAGTTAGCCAATTGCTCAAAAGTCATCTGAAAACTAAAAACCCAAAAGGAATCTTGGCAATATTTGGATTTGTTTTTTCATTTAATGGTAAACTTACTGATTAAATGTGTTGAGTAAATGTTTTGCTGTAATTTCTAATTTTATAAAAACAAACTTTGGCAAAACTAGCCAAAACTCTTCCCAAAACATTACACATCCTGTCAAGTTTCAGACATTTTAAAATGAACACGAGTCAAATGAACATCAGTGTTCTGAAATATATATATATATATATATATATATATATATATATATATATATATATATATATATATATATATATATTTTAAATAGCTATGTATTTTGTGTTCACAAAAGCTGTTTGCATTGTTGTGGTCTCTAGTTTGAATTAACTCCTTCAGTTGTTTTCTCTGGGGGGGGGGGGGGGGGGGACCCTGGCACTCCTGTTTCTGGGGATTGAAGCTGTGGAAACAACAGGATTAGGAGTTCTTACTCATTAATATTTACGATGTGCAAACATCTTGGCCCTGATTGACTAACAACAAAGCAACTCTTTTGCTGCTTTCGTTTGCTCTTCTTTCATGGGTAAAGAAACAAAAAGCACCGTTGATGTTTTATCTCCACAAATAACACAAGCAGAACCTGTTCTGCCATGTTGAAGAGTTGCTAATGCTAACGGTTAGCTTCAAATGGCCGAGACGTGCTCTGCTCTCTCCTGGACACAAAAGCAACACATGCAATTTACTTTGTGATGAAGAAAGACACTGCTTTTTCTTACCCAGTCGTCTTATCTCTTTTTTCTTTCTTTTTGGCGTCTTATGCAGGCGATAGGGTTTGAAGAGTGTTTTCATGTTCAGCATGCATGGGCAACACAGAGTGACTGATCATATCTCAAAACAAGTATTGCACTGTTCCTCAGTGAACTAGCTCTTTAAATGCAGTGGTGCATTTCAAAAATCTTTAGATTCGGTTTGAGATTAGATGTTTGATCATTTTTGTGTTCATTTGTGTGTGTGTGTGTGTGTGTGTGTGTGTGTGTGTGTGTGTGTGTGTGTGTGTGTGTGTGTGTGTGTGGGTGTGTTAAATGTTGGTCTGTTTTCAGGTTATAACATGTATATTAACAGGTACAATGGAAAGATGAAGACAGTTAGTGAAGGTTCAGACCACAATGGGTTCCTTGTAACACACTCAATCACAGACCCACATCGTGTTCCTTCAACACACACATTCCTGAACATAGACATCACTCAGTGCATTGTGATGGCATCTATGTGTTTTCTGTGTGTTTGTATAGAGATCAGTTCAGGTGTGTCAGATGGATGGACTACACCTCATCTGTAGACTCCACTAAAACCAGTGGAATTAAATATTCTGGTCTAGGGGCTTAATGAATGCAGGACTGAGCTGTTTGTGGAGCCGTTCCAGTCCCATTGAGATGGGAATGTTGTCAGCTGCAGCAATCACAAACAAAACCCTGAAATGTGGTTTTGACTGATGAAGATGTCTGCAGAGTGACTTGTTATTTTTGTTAATGTACCAGCCGTCTGAAACGTTCCGTCTTCTTGACGAATCACCTGTCTGTGCTCGGCTCGTGTGTGATTGTGTGATGCCTCCCACACAGCTGCCTGAAAAACAGCATCCCTGCTTTTATTCTGGATCATGTTGGGTTTAATTACACATTTAATGATCCTTCTTCTTTCCTCTGACTTTTGAACAGTTAGTCTTGGACGTTTCTGATTTAGTCCATTCATAGTTTTTAAGAACAGACAGACACATTAGATGTGTGTTTTAGAGATGCGGACAAAACAATCTCTAAATATGTTAAATGCAGTAATTCATTGAGCCATGGGCTGGCTGGATGATGTTGGTCTCAGGGCTCAGTACGCAGAGCAGCTCATCATCCTCTTGTGCAAGATGGGGCCCCCCATGGATCCAGGGGCCTACCCACAGCGAGTGTTCTGCCATGAGGCCGGACGGTGCTGTTTCTCGGTTACATTTTATCAAAATCACACATTTGAGTCACTCCTGTGCATTCTTATCCTTAATAAATCCATCCTGTTTGGTTGATTCTCTTAGAAAAACAGTCACAAAACCTCTCTGATGGATGCAAATTAAAGTCTTTTAAAAGAAAAATGCAGCTAAATTTAAACCCTGACTAAAAGGGAAGCTTCAGAATAATTGTGTAATCGCGGACATTCTGAGAGCCGTTTTCTTCTTAATCCAACAACAGCATCTAAGAATAGATGTGATTTATTTTACAGGATTAAGAATCATCTGAGCTGAGATTTAGAGAAATTGCTTGTCCAATTTGAACGCTGATAGAATGATAGCTGAAGCTATGAACATTTCCCACAAGCCCTTAGTGCATTTATGTGCATCACCAGGACATGCATGCTGCCAGAGCAGAAAAAAGGAGGACACAGGGAGGAAAGATTTTTACATGCAGCAGATAATTTTGCTGATCAGTAGAGAACATGCGAGAGATGATTTTCAGCCTCTCTGTCCCTCCGTTCCTCTGTCCCACTGTCCATCTCTGTCATCCCCTCAGGGCTGTGGCTGTGTGTGAGATGAATTTACACAGAGATCAGTGGGTTTGTGGGCACTTTAGTTGAAGCCAGGAACCAAAAACACAACAAACAGCGTCTTCAGTGTGTATTCATGTCTGCATGAGTGTGTGGTGCAATTCTCCAACAGCACAAGTGAAGGGAACCGAAACCTGCCTGAGGCCACACACACGCACACACACACACACACACACACACACACACACACACACACACACACACACACACACACACACACACACACACACACACACACACACACACACACACGCACGCACGCACGCACACACACACACACACACACACACACACACACACACACACACACACACACACACACACACACACACACACAGTGAAGAGATAAAAAAAATGTGAAACACAGCACATGTTCATAGTAACATGCACAATTGGTGTGTGTGTGTGTGTGTGTGTGTGTGCGCGCGTGAGTGTGTATGTGTGTGTCTGATACCGTGATGTAGCAGGTGCTGTAACTCAGGAGAGCAGAAGGTTGCTGCCCTGAAACACCAACACACACACATACCTGTAGGCGGGGTCAGGGGTCACATGTTAGGAACAGCTGTTAGGAATGTGGACGTGCTAAACTCGATCCATCTGCACACAGATCCTTACACACACTCATAAACACTGTCAATGGCATCCATTAGTAACGAGTAAATATTGTGTGGGGTTGATTTTGGATCATTAAGCACAAAAATGTTTTAAGTGTATAAATATACTTAGTTCACACTGTAGCTATAATGTTCTTGCCCGTGTTTCCAGGTGTTTGTAGCTATCTCTGAGTGGATTTTAATATAAAAGTCAGTTAGAAATGATCAAATGAACATTTATAATTAATTAACTTCTGGGATAAATTAATTCAGTATGGTTAACATGGCTAATCGAACTTAGCAAACACAAAAGTGGCTAAAACCCTAACCCTTGGTTGACTGAACACAAGTAAATGGTATGGCCTGTATTTCTGTAGTGCCTTCTTAGGGTTATACAACCCCCCAAGGTGCTTTGCAACACAATCAGTCATCATCATCATTCACACGCTGGTGGGGATGAGCTACGATGTAGCCACAGCTGCTCTGGGCTCGTTGACAGAGGCGAGGTTCTGGTACCACCAGTCCCTCTGACCACCACCAGGAAAGGCAGGTTAAGTATCTTGCCCAAAGACACAACAGCTGCTATCTCTGGCGGGAGCCGGGATCGAACCTACAACCTTCCAATGACTGGACAACCCGCTCTACCTCATGAGCTACTGCTGCCCTCAGTGAATAATATTAAACAATACTTTTTTTTTTCAGAAGTTGAACCAACATGGACAAGATTGCCTTCTACATCCAAATTAAATATTTAATATTGTTGGAAATTTTACTCAAAAAGTTTTGCCAAAATAGTATTATTTAGAACCACTTCATGGAATAATAAAAGAAATGGAAGATTCTGATTTAACAACTCAACTCAAGGCACATCAACTCCCTCTTTATTTGTATAGCGCCTTACAGACATAAGATATGACACCACAGCACTTCACAGACATAATAAAACAGATAAAAACTGATAAAACCAACATAGAACCTAACAAAACAGTAACACAAGATATATGATAAGACCAAATAAAAAATAACAACCAGAGGAAAATGCAAAATCATAGAAGTAAGTCTTAGACCTTGTTTTAAAAAGCTCCACAGAGGTAGAAGTCCTTGTGGACAGAAATATTTGGACCTGCCACTGAGAAGGCTCTTTCCCCTCTCTATCCCCTTTGGGCCGACCCATTCAAAGTTTTGAAGACCAATAAAATAATTTTAAAACAATTTCTAAAAGCAATGTGTAAAGCAGCTGAAATGTGACATGGTCAAATTTCAGCTTGCCTTCTAAAAATTTGGCTACTGTATTTTGCACGAGTTGCAACCTAGCTAGAGTACCCTGGCTCACACTGAATAGGACTGAATTGCAGTAGCCCAGGCATGCAGTAACATAGGCATGAGCAACAGCCTAGAGATCACAAATTGTTAGGAATGATTTCACCTTGGACAAACAATGGAAATAATGAAAGCCTGAAAACATCACTCCTTTAACGTTACCATCAAAGCAGAGGGCACTATCTTTCTTCACCTCGGGATTAACTTCTGATGCACCTAACTGAGAGCTGAAAATACCGCAGTAGAGGCATCGATACGACCGTTTAGCCCAAATTATATTGTCTCCCTCTTACTGTCATTAAGACATAAATAATGTTCAGACATCAACGTCTTGACCTTAGCCAAACACTCCAAGAGGTTGGTAGTGAAGCATTCACCTGACTTATCCAGGGGCAATTACAGCTAGCAATCATCAACATAGAGGTGAAAATGAATGCCACATCTATGCAAGATATCATCCAGGGAGATAATATAAATTGAAAATAGCAAATGTCCCATTATTGAGCCTTGCGGGATCCTCCAAGGAAGATGGGAAAATTCAGAAGAAAAGCCATCCATCCTTACAAATATCCTGTGAGCTAAATATAATCTAAATCCGTTCAAGGCCAGGCCTGAAATCCCAACATAATCTTGAAGACAATGAACAACGTCAAACAAGGCTCATTATATTCAGGGTGCGGACCTTCTCCTATGTGCCTAAATAGAAAAGTTAAAAACAGAAGTTTGTGGGACACCTGTGAGTCCACCTTCACAGAAGCACCAACCAAACTGAACCGCGTCATCACTCAGATAATTTCAGTTGATCAAAACCAGTTCATCAAGATCCCATTCCACATGTCTGTAAGGTATTTCTTGGTTGATGCTCAGCTTGTCAGGAGGTTCTGCTCGTGTTTCATCTCTGCTTTTGTCAGTAAAAATGTTCCTGGTAAATTCTTTAACTGATGACATCCAGGTTTGACAGGACATGGAGGTCTTCAGGTGGATTAGAAATGATTTTATTGACCGGCCAATCAGATTTTTCTCCCTCACATTTGGACTGATGGACTGTGTCATGGTGGAGGAAACCTGGAAACCACCTCAGAGGGGCTGGCAGAAGTAGCGGAGAGGAGGAAGATCAGGACTAAAAACCTGAGAAAATAGAAGATGGACATATGTTTTCCAGCTGTTGGATACATGTTTAACAACTGTACATAAACGTCTTCAGGTACCTTTCAGCTCTGCACAGTAGAGAAGCATGAGTAACGTCCCAGTAGCTGTAGTATCAGTACCTTCCCAGTAGTATCAGTACCAGAATGGTATTTACAGGAACAAAGTGCAGTAATCTGCAGCAGATGCTAAGTGACAGTCAGGACTGTCAGCAGCGAGTCTCTGGAGACTCTCGGAGACGGAATGCGTTTGAGGACCTTCTGCCAAGTGTACAGTCACTGGCAGTCGCCGCGGCAACTGCCTCCGTCTACTTCCTGACTGACAGGTGACGGTAAGAGAAGTGACAGCTACCGGAGAGAAAAAGACAAACATGACTCAATCAATCAGACGGAAGTGCATAATCACCAGCATATTCGTTTTTCTGGTCTTTTCTGTTTTTAAACAGGAATTGGTTAGCATTGGATTGTTTTTCTTTTTCATTCGGGGGTCTCTGTTTAGGCTTTGTAGAAGTCTGCATGACAAACAAGAGGAAGAAGCAGAATTACATTCACCATTTGCATGGTGGAGATTTGTCACATTTTATCTGTATTTTTGGTTCAAGTAAAAAAAATATATAAAACTAAGATTCAGAATATTACTGACAAAATGTGTGTAAACCTTTAATTTAAATGTGTTGGAAGTCTAGCTCTAATACGGTTTAAGGTGAGGCTTTAGAAAAAGACACAGATGTTAACCCTAACCACCAACAACTGTTGAAGCATCTACTTTTCTGTTTATGATCAAGTGATTTCACAACAATCACCTGATTTGAATCGAAAGCCAGGTTAATACCAAGGATTATCACTGGGATCATGCCTCCACTGCCACCTGGCTGCCATTACACCCAATGTTCAGTTCTCATTCACATCATGGGGCCGTGGATCAGAACTTAACCCTTGTAGAGTTGCTGAAGGAATGTCCGGGTGGGTCACTTCTAAGGGTTCTTGTTCAGCTCCTACTCTTGGCTCTAACCGGAGCATGTAAGTGTGGGGGATGTTGTCTGTGCCTAAAATAAGTTCATGTTATTCATCTTGTTAGTTTAATTTCCATTATAGCGGAGCAGGTGTGAATTTTAGACGCGTCACGCATGTCTCCGTTTTAAACATGTTTAAACTGTTCAGAATACAAATCCAGGCTCTCTCTCTTTAGATTGGTGTAACTAAAGTTTGTCCTGAATGAAACTTTACATTAAACCATGTCGAAAAGGTAAGAAAAGGATCCAATAAAATCAGTCACGGAGTACAGCACAGTGCGCATGGCTCTGAGATAAATCAGGTTTAATTGTTTCTCTTTGCAACAATCTTCACAGGAAGGCAAAACAGTTAAATGGCAGGTGCAGATATTTCCATTTGACTGTTTATTTTGACGGATAAACTCAAGGATGTTGGTTGTTTTGAAAGAATTACCCCGACGCACACTGACGCACACACAGATGAGCTGACATTTTAATCGTTACGCACATCGCGGAGGTAACTAAATAAATCAAGAAAAGATTCCCATCAGAACATCAGAGCTTTATACTGGACATGTGCTCAGAGCATCTTGCAGCGCACACAGTGGACAGTGAGCTGACAGCTTATGTAGCTGATGGTGCACGCCTAGCGGCTGTGATGCACATTTTACGTATTTGGAGGGGTGAGCTGGACGCTTTGCTTTTACTGGAAGATGGATTTTAATTTTTTTTTTCAAAAATGTCAGAGATTTTGCCCCATGAATAACCGTAAAAACTACCGGTGTGCATGTACTCTTATGGAAGAGTCCTAAGTTGAGAGGTAAATATTAGAAGTGCAGGTAATGCATGCCGGTGGCCGGTGCCGGTCCACTTAACGCACGGGTGTAGACTAAATAATGACAAATGAATGAAAATTAAATTGTGAGTTTTTACTTCGTATTTTAGAAATTAAAATGACGGGGGAACACATTTATGACGTCTTTTTAAACTAAATTTTCTAGCGCGACCTGCCTGCTTCACTTAAGTCACTGCTTATTAAGGCCCGTCCGGAATTACCGTGGCCCACCCAAAAATGAAAACCTGGCGCCGCGCCTGTTATAAACCTCTGCAAATTGTTGTTCTTCACTTTATCAAACTCAGACTTTGTACAGCTAATGTCAAGATGTAAAATTATAAATTCAGTCGAGCTCTTCCCTCCCTCCCTCTCCTGCTCTCCTTGAAACCCGACATTGGCTGTCAGAAGAGGGAGGGGAAGAAGGAGATGAGGCAAACAGAGTGAGTGTGACGTAGAGAAACCAGACTGGTGTGGAGGTGAGCAAAACACCTGGAAAAGTGGGTGTTGAAACCCCCACATCCACCACGGGCATGACGCCCATGGATACCTTATATCGTTGGTCCTGTTTGTGGTCTTCATAAATAGTTGTGGATGGGCGGACTGTCTTATTTTACAGATGATGCGGTTCTATTAATTCGTCAAACCATATGCTTCACGGATCCCTAAAGAGGTCTAGCTAACCCTTACCTATTGCCTTGGGATTTGGATCCATGTTAAAAGAGCAAGATCTTGGATTGAAACAGGTTCGACTGAGAAGCCATTTTGAACTTATTTAAGGGTTAGGGTTAGTGTAACCCTACTTCTGAAAAAAAATCAATCACTCTGAGTTTAACATGAAGGCAGAACATGAAAATTGTCTTCTACCCCAATTTCCTACACTAGCTTGTTCATCCGTCACTGGCTGCAGTCCGGGAGGACTCTCGGTCCAGTCCGGTCCTTTTTCCCCAGGGAAAGGACGTACGGAGAAACTCACTCAAACCTTATGGCTGTTACTTTGAATGGTGAATAAAGTGAACTATGACCTATGCCTAGGTCATGTCTTAGAGAGCAAAGAACAGGGGTATCTGAGCTTTTTTACCCCAGAGTACGACTCACAAGGCCTTCAATCCTACTAGAGACCACTGCAAATGTATTAACATATTAGTAAACTTGACATTTAAAGGTAGTGAAGAGCTCCATCTACCAGGGGGAGCTCAGAGTAGAGTCACTGCTCCTCCTCTTCAGATCTTCTGAGGTGATTCAGGCATCCGATTGCTGCTGGTCACCATCCGCTGGAGGTTTTATAAGAGGAAACAAGCCAGAACATTTGGGATGGATTACACGTTTTCTCTGGTTTGGGTACGCCATGGAATCTCCTAAAGAGGCTGCCACAGAGAAGACCAATGTTTGGGTTACCCTCCTGAGTCAATTCCCTCCACATGGATAAGAGATGAACTGTGGATATATCTAATGCTCTTTAAGTAATGTAAGTTCCAGTCACTGTGACACAAAACTAGAATTTGATTAAGTTTTTGGGGCAAAACTGAATAAATCTAATTCTTGCTTTTAAAATAAAATTTCAAGTATCAGAAACCACGGGGCCTGTTCCCTTCTCTTTGGTGATGACGCGTCACGCGTTTGGTTTAAGGTGTGTACTGGTTTTATTATTCCTGCTCTTCATCAAGTTCACTCAGCTTCATTTGTCTTGATTTTACTGCCGACGTTGTTTAAACCCCTGATGTTCATCATCCTTGTCTTCTCGGCAGCTTTTCACACTCCGCAGGCTTCGGCTATAACAGCCTGTTTTTACCCTTCAGCTGCTACTTTATTTATGTCTGGTTTACACACACACACACACACACACACACACACACACACACACACACACACACACACACACACACACACACACACACACACACACACACACACACACACACACACACATCCCTGCCAGTTATAAAATTTCTGGACCCTGCAGGACTGAGAAAGATGAGGGCAGAGGGCATCACACTCAGTTTGTGTGTGTATTACAGCAAGTGTGTGTGTGTGTGTGTGTGTGTGTGTGTGTGTGTGTGTGTGTGTGTGTGTGTAAGGTTTTGTCGCTGAGGCAGAAAATGACGCAGCGGTCGGCTGAGCTCAGCGAGCTTTTATGGAGCAAACGGGGGCTTCCTCTCCATCGTTTTTGGCAAAATGCCTCGTTTTTCCCTCCCTCTCTCCATCCTGTCTTCTTTTTCTGTCTGCTTCTCTTCATCCTGCCCCATCCTTGTTACTTTCCTCTCTTTTTATTCTGCTCTCCTCACTTTCTTCCTCTTTATGGTATGTTTTATTTCATGTAATAGTTTTTTATCCTTCCTCTTTTATCCAGTTTTATCCCTCCTATCTTATTCTGTTCTTTCCATCATCACTCTCCTTTTCCCCCTCATTCTTTTATCATTTCTACTCCCCCCTTCCCGTTATTCCTTGCAGTTTCCCTTGATCTAACCATCTTTTCCTCCTTATTTCCTCAGTCTATCACTTCCAAACTCCCCTCTCTTGTTCCATTCATCCACCGTTCCTTCTACCTTCTCAGACTCCTCCCCACATCCTCTTCCCTCTCTGGTTTTATTTATTATGTCCTCCTCGTTCTTCACCTTGAGTTGCCTCTCTCCTCTGCCTCCGACTGTAGAGCACCGATAAGAGCGAGAGATGGAGGGAGGGAGATGTTGTCGTTCTTTTGCTTGCCGCTTTCCTTCTCGTATCATCTCAAGTGTCTGCTCGGATGGGAAACACTCGTCTCCTCTCTCCTTCCACCTCTTTATCTTCCTCGCTCATCTACACTCCATGCCTTTATCTCCCCCACATTCCTCCTGCTCCCACTTTACACTCCCTTCCTTCTTCTCCTCCTTGACTTCCTCTTTCTGGTTGGACGAGCAGAATGGAACGAGATCTCAGGGAACTTTTGAGAAAACCGAGATTTATTGGGACTTGTTTCTGAGGAGAGCTCTTCACTTTACAACACAAGCAGAGCGTAAATCGGGGTTTGATTCTTTGGGGTCAAAACAGTAAAGATGAAGGAAATTAATTGGTTCAAATCCCAAAATACAGACGTGACATCAAAGGTGAGATTTTTAAACACACACTGTTGTGTCACAGATTCTCAAAAACAACATGTGCGGTCCATTTTCTTTACTTTGCATTAACACGTCTTTTCTTCACATTGAACCACCCATAACCATTAAAACACCCTCGCTACCATTATTCCCTTTGGTCAATTTTTATAACAGTTTTGGACTAATCTCGGGAGGGGCTCAGAGTAGATCCGCTGCTCCTCCACATTGAGAGGAGCCAGTTGAAGTGGCTCGGTCATAGTTAGGATACCTCCTGGACGCCTCCCTGGTGAGGTTTTTTGGGCACGTCCAACCAGGAGAAGACCTAGAAAGACCCAGGACACGCTGGAGGGACTGTGTCTCTCAGCTGGCCAGGGGACACCTTAGGGTTCCCCTGGAGGAGCTGGTCCAAATGACTGGGGAGAGGGATGTCTGGACCTCTCTGTTTAGGCTGCTGCTGCTGCAACCTGACCTCGGCTATGCAGACAAAAATGGATGCATGCAGTTTGACAGACTTTCATGAAATCAATTTTAAGTGCATTTGTAATAAACTTTATTTAGAGTATTTGTTTCAGACCGGATACATCTCTGTGGCAAGGATGAACTGAGTGCTAAACTGATTTATGCTTTTGCCTCGGTCCAAGATGTTTAGAGAATATTTTTCATAAATAATCTATGTGTTGATCTGGTTCAGGTTCACTTTGTAGATAAAAAAAATCATGTTTGAAGCATTTGTGAGGAGGTTTCATGGCTTTTGGCTGTTTGTTTGTGTGTTTGTTGAACAGCTGTTTCGCTCCATAATCCTTTCTCTGACCTCAGCTCCTCATCCAACAATTCATCACATCATGTTTTTTTACATTCACGTCAATCTGTTTTACTGGTAGGAATAAGAGATTTCTCATTTGAGAACAATATATTTGAATAAAAAAGGCCAAAATGCATAACTAATGCATCACAAATCCTCCCCACGTTGTACTCCTCGTCTTCCTTTGCCTCTGTCTGGATTAGCGGTCCTAATCTCTGGAGGTTAAATTAGAGGATTGAGGTCGGATGTTAACACGGAGCTCCACATCTGGGACTTTTTCCCTTTACTTTTCCTTCCTTTGGTTTTTAGGAGTAACGGGAAATTTCCCTGAAGGCTTTTGTGAATCCCGTTACAGCTGTTGGAGAGGCTCAGAACCAGAAAATCACAAATCTGCTCTGCGTCCGTCAGACAGCAGTGCTCGTGTTTCTGTCAGAAACCAAACAAAAACAAGAAAAAAACCAAGAAGCCAGCAGGCAGTTTATCTGCTCTGCAACACTCTGACAGCAGAAAACACCAACAAACCACATCATCAATATGGGAAATGATCAATAATGATTTGTAGTGGAACCGTGAAAACTACTGAGGAAGATGACTTTGACAGCCTGCCCTCACTCTGCAAACAACATTGTTGTTTAATGTTTTTGGTTGCTAGAACAGTCTGAAACAGGAGCAATTCTGTGCAGAACCTGTCATCGGTGCCTTATGAGTACTTCACAAGAATGCATTTTCTTGTTTCTGACTTTAATTTAGATGGTCACGCAAGAAAACGCAGTTACCATAATGGGTGTAAGTGTATGCTAGGCGTCTTTTCATGGCCTCAGGTATTTATTGTGGCGTTTAACTTTATTTCAACAATGTTGGAAATTTGGTCACCAGCAGATAAATGTTTTACGATGTTTAAAATAGGATCTGTACAAATGTGAGACAGAGAATTTTATTTTTCAATTGACAACTTTGGCTCTAACTCCTCCCACCAACAATTATAAGGAAACGCCAATGTGGTGCAGGATCAAACCCATTTCTGCACATGGAAACAGCAGAAATCTGGTCACAAACCCCCTCAAAGATGCTGGAAAATTAGCAACTGAAAAAAATGATGAACTGAAAAATTGGAGGACAAATTTTTGCCTCAGAATAGTCACAGATTTATAGGCTGCCTTCATGGGATACACAGAAGCAGCATATCAGGTGTCTTTTGGAAGCGCCGTGGCGGCTTGATGAGCCGGGAATATTGAGCCATTCGTTCCGCCAGACTTGATAGTATTATTACCACAACTCCAGACCTAATGAATAATACACCTTTCTGCAACACAGGGTGATGACCTGTAGAATGTCAGCTGAACACCAAAGTAAAAACGGGGAGTCAGTTTTGCTTTGTAAACAGAATTAGCTGAGATGACAAACTGGAGCAGCAGCACAGTTTAGTGCGGTGGTTAGTGCTGTTGTCCTGCAGCGAGAAGGTCCTGGGTTCGAATCCTGACCTGGGGTCTTTCTACAAGGAGTTTACATGTTCTTCCTGTGCCTGCATGGGTTCTTTTCGGGTACTCCGGCTTCCTCCCACAGTTCAAAAACATGAATGGTAGGTTAATTGGTCTATATACATCTTACTTAGGTGTGAGTGTGTGTGCATGGTTGTTTGTCCTGTGTTGCCCTGCGATGGCAGGGTGTACCCTGCCTGCTTGCTCGGAAACTACTGGAGATAGGCACCAGCCCCTCGCGACCCTATATAGATAAGCAGGTTTAGAAAATGGATGGATAGCAAACTGGAGCGATGCAGAGATCTGAGAGCTTCTGGCCATTAGAGCTGAAGCACAGATCACCAGACAGTTCACGGGCACTGTGAGGGACAGGCACCCTTTGAAGTGGCTGGCATGGATTCGATCAGGATAAAAAAAACAAGTTACATCCAAACTAAAAGGAAGTCCATGACAGCATGGATACCTTCCCTACAAGCTTTATCTTTTGTGAAAATGCATGATCGCACCAAATTACAGCTACAGGCTTACCCCTGCAAACAGTCAACGTTGCATGGATGTGCTGATCATGTCTACATTGAGTCTGTCGGACGTCCAAACTAGGTCTTTGCACAGTGACCAAAAGCTCCCTGGTGTTGGCTCAGCTGTGTGGCAAAGTAATGCCATTGTTTTCTGAAACAAGCTGAAGTGAGTGTCTGGATGTTGTCTCGGTTGAGTTTCTGAGAGTCAGAAGAAGGAGAATGTGAGACAACTGTGGTAGGAGGTCAAATTTGTGAAAAAGCAGATAAATTGCGCACCAACTCATGCACAGTTAACACTTTAAAGACTAAATTGCCACATGAAAAATTGCATGGTAATCACAATGTGTTTGCAATTTTGCCACATGACCCTGCAAAAATTAAACTTGCACATGTGATGTACAAACAAATCAGTCTGACTGTTCTGAACATTTTAAAAGATTCCTCTCAACCAAAGTCCAGTAGAATACTGAAAATAAAAATGATTAGTGCATTTGCACAAACATTGCAAGTCATTTGCAAATTTTACATAAGCAAAACAGTCATAAGATACCAATAAAGTGATCAACTGGTCACCAACCATAGCAGTGAAACATGAACTTAGACTGAAAGTTGTCAGCAGAAATTTTAAATATAAGCTTCTGTTAAAAATTGTCATAAATGTTACTAAAGTTTGAAAGAATCTAAGGAGATCAAACGTTTGTAGGTAATACTTTAGTAAGTGCCTTTGTGTGTGTGTGTGTGTGTGTGTGTGCGTGTGTGCGTGCGTGCATGTGTGTGTGTGTGTTTTATTTTCTCCAGACATTCCCAGTAGAATTGATACAGGTAAATTCCGTGGAAGCAGGGTGACAACATGTGACGACACCTTGACAATCAGGCCGATGACAAACCTGGAAGCCAACAGAAACATAAACATCACTTAAACTGTCTGTCGTTGATATCTGTCACCATTGTCATGGTAACGGGGCGGTGGTGTGGTGAATTCCTTGTCTGGAAGAACAAACATGTTTGGGCTTGTTGGGATATAAATACACGGACACACACCTGTTTTACTAGTGTTTGCATTTAGCTTTGCATACAGCCTGAGGTTACTGGGTGAAGCTGTGCGTCGCCGTGACAACCTGCGACAAGTTAAACCCCTCCCGCCCTCTGCTCTCCCCTCCTCTCCGGTGATGCCATGGATGGCTGGGCAGCCAATGGAGCGATCTCTGAAAACGACTAAATAAGTACATGGAGAGTCAGTGTGCTGCTGCAGGGGCTGCTGGGCTGTTTGGCTTGACTGATCTGCTGTGTGGATCATCCGCTGATCTTCACAGCGTGTTCATTTGTTTGCTTGAAATCACAAAGTTGCTTTTGGATGTTCACTCTCCAGTTTTAAAACCATCGGTCAGGAAAAAGCCTGTTTTAACCGCTGCGGCTCTGCTGTTTTCTCTGTCTTCTCACATCAATCTAGGGTGGGAAGTTTTGGGGGGGCTTGGGTCGTTAATCAAAGAAAATGAGGCATTTGAAAGATGAATATTAACATTTAAAAGACGCAACAATCACCCAATCAGTCAAATATCTGATAATCAACACGACACAGACGAGTCACCTTGTTAAAGTCACCATCAGTTTCTCACGTTTAACCTGTTAACCGTTTAGTCATCAGATCAATATTGATGATGCACTGCCAGCTAATCTGCTAAAGGTTGATTAGCAGCAATTAATACATCACTGGTTTTTACTTGTTGGTTAATTATCCAGCACATTTTGGTTTTAACTCTGCTTAAACACACCTGATTTCAATCAGCAGGTGATTAACAGGCTTCTGCAGAGCCTGATGAGCTGCTGCACAGGTGATTCAACCACTGAGTCAAGTGTGTTGGACTAGAGAAACCACTAAAACGTGCCTAAAGCACAGTGCCCTCCAAGCCCGGAATTGAATAGTCCTGATTTAAACGTTAGCTTGTTAGCTGGTTTAAGCCCAGGTTGATATATTTGGAAGCTTTCTAAAGGAGAATGTTGTATTTGTCTAGAGTGAAAGGTGAACCAGTGTCCAGTTAAGTTAAATCTATCATCCTGGTAAGTTGATAGCTGAGACTGGTTGACATATTTTTTAGCTAACTTATAGTTCAACGGGTAACACTGAAGTGAACATGGTGTCTCAGCAGATACCTCAACTGACTTTAATCTATAAAAAATATCCATTTTGGTGGCCTGAGAATCCGGTCTCTGCTTTTTGCAGATGATGTGGTCCTGTTGGCTTCATCAGAACGTGATCTTCAGCTTTCGCTGGAGCAGTTCGCAGCCGAGTGTGAAGCAGCTGGGATGAGAATCAGCTCCTCTAAATCTGAGACCATGGTCTTGATTCGGAAAAGGGTAGAATGCCTTCTCCGGGTCAGGGATGAGGTCCTGCCCAAAGTGGAGGAGTTTATGTATCTCGGGGTCTTGTTCACGAGTGAGGGAAAGATGGAGCGTGAGATCTATAGGCAGATCGGTGCTGCATCTGCAGTGATGCGGGCGTTGTACCGGTCTGTCGTGGTGAAGAGAGAGCTGAGTCAGAAGGCGAAGCTCTCAATTTACCGGTCGATCTACATTCCTACCCTCACCTATGATCCTGAGCTTTGGGTAGTGACCGAAAGAACGAGATCGCGGATACAAGCGGCCGAAATGAGTTTTCTCCGAAGAGTGGCTGGGCTCTTCCTTAGAGATAGGGTGAGAAGCTCGGTCATTCGGGAGGGGCTCGGAGTAGATTCGCTGCTCCTCCACATCGAGAGGAGCCAGTTGAGGTGGCTCGGGCATCTGGTCAGGATGCCTCCTGGACGCCTCCCTGGTGAGGTTTTCCGGGCACGTCCAACCGGGAGGAGACCTAAAGGTAGACCCAGGACACGGTGGAGGGACTATGTCTCTCACCTGGCCAGGGAACACCTTGGGATTCCCCCGGAGTTGCTGGCCCAAGTGGCTGGGGAGAGGGAAGCCTGGGCCTCTCGACTTAGGCTACTGCCCCCACGACCCGACTCCGGATAAGCGGATGAAAATGGATGGATGGATGGATGGACTTTAATCTAGTTTAACATTTTCTGCTTCCTGCTGCAGATTTACAGTTAATATGGAACATTGTGTGTTAAAACATTTTAGCTTAGCAATTATCTCTTTAATGAGCGCTGCTGTAAAGAACTACGATGTGAATTCAACACAGAAGTACATCGAGGCAAGAATTAACTAGCTTTACTTTATTGTGTATTTAACTGTGTGTGTGTGTGTGTGTGTGTGCGTGCGCGTGTGTGTTGGGCTGCCACACTAAATTGGCAAAATGAGGTGTAAATGTCTGGAGGCAGATGAGTTGCCTTAAGTGAATGTTTCTTCAGCAGCTTTAAGTGTGTGTGTGTGTGTGTGTGTGTGTGTGTGTGTGTGTGTGTGTGTTCCAGGCATAACTTCTATGGAGTATAATCTGCTCACTATGTTCATTAACGTCTGTTGTCACACATGCTTAGGAAACCGTTTTCGGCACCTGAGTGACACATGAGTTGCTGCTTGACCTTTGACCTAACCAAGAGTGATTAGAGGTTAAACTCAGGTCTGTGTATGATGTGCTGATGGTGGAATAAACTCATAAAATGTTAAAAATCATAATCAGTTTTATGATAATGAGTGTATGAAAGATGATGTTTAATTGCCTCCGAGTGTGTGTGTGTGTGTGTGTTTGCATGCATGTTTGTGTGTTTATGTGTGTTAAAATATTTTTGACTCAAACAACGTAAATAAAGATTGTCACACTCTGAGCTCAAAGGAATCCCAAGATTTTTGAAGAATTGACTAAAAAACTTAAATTATTTTCTACATGTCTTTGTTTTGAAAGGGTGCGGGTCATTTATTGAGAAAATGCGCTATTAGAAATGATTTTCTGTATTTAGTTTATTAAAATCATTTCTAAACCCCAAGCCTAGTGTTTGATGACCCTCAGTGCGGTCACAACCCAACTTAGGGAACCGTTATTGTTGTAAAATACATAACCGTGGTGAATACGTAGAGAAATTACTGTGATGAGTTCTGACAGACATAACCAACAGAATGAAGATGATTTTGCTTGTACACATCAGAACCACTGACCTGACTGTGGGGTTTTTGGGCAGGCCGGAGTTACAGAAGCAGCTGAATGTGTGAGACACTTATCTGATGTCATCTGTGTGAAATGATGTAAGAAGCATTAAGTGATGATACGGTTTGTTCCTAATCCAATCTTTGGCTCAACTGGATTTGTCTTCCTGCTCCGGTTGAGTTTTCTCATCACTAATTGAACTTTCAACGCCGGTTTCCATTTCACTTGGTAATCCTGCTAATACGGAAAAAGTTACCATAAAGTATCAGGTTTTTGGTGCCGGGGTGAATCTGACGCAGGCTGTCACATCCACCTGGCCCCCATCAGGGAGGAAACGGAGCCGGAACGGGTCGAGGAATGACTTAAACTTTAAATAAGTTAGATGCAGTGAGGCTGATTAACTTTAGATGAGCACCAGTTTCAGGCAGCCCTTGTGCTCCTTCAGCATCTTCATCTTTATTGCTGTCGCTCTCTGCAGTTTGTTCATTCATTGTGTTCTTGCCCTTTGACCTCCAGACTGTGAGCTGAAGCTAAGTGGAGCTGTTTTCCAGATGAAAGACTTACAGAAATGTCAGGAATGTATAAAAATCCCAGCTGTTTTTTTCCCTCCTCCTCTTGTTTGATCTCGTGCTCGCAGTCATACAACTTTTATAAAAACACGCATTTCAAAAAGCACAAAACATTATCAAAGAGTTGTATCGACATGCAGCCGGACTCCTCGCTCTTCCTCTGGCTTTTGTACGTGATGAAAAAGTGACATTTGCACAACACAAGTTGGCACAAACTACAAAGTAAATCGGAGCACTGCCGACGAGATTAAAGGGGAACTACAGTACTTGTTCTCATCAAAGTGATGGAGTTTTATTTTGAAAAAGTGTCCTGCAAATCCTTTAATGTGTCCACAAGGAGCGCAGGAAGTTTAATGCATTTACATTATTTAATAATACTAGTTTTGTAATATTTAGTTTTGGACTCGGTGCAGGTGGACGCTGGATCTAATCCGTGCTGAATTGGATAAACTCGTTCAGGAGGTTCTTAATATTTTCTGAACTTTTAGTTTTCAGATCTGACCATTTTAAGGGTCTTTTTGTTTGTTCAGCATAAACCACAATGGGATTCTGCAGCTCATGAAGGGTTAAATAATTTGCTCATGTGTGAAAATGTGTGTAAAAAAATGAATGAGTTGCTCAGAGACCCAGGAAGCAGGGATTTATGGCTCAGTAGTATCAGAATGAACAGATCTGTCCCTTAAATCAATGAAAGGTTTGAATCAAAGAGCACCAGAGCTGATGGTGTTCAAAGATGGATCACTCCTGTGTGAGGATAATCGGTTTTTCCTGCACTGTGCAGAAAACATCCTGAGCTGATAGAAGATCTAGTTTTAAGCCTTCTGATTGGCTGAGGAGATGCACCAGGTAGGTAAACCCTTCTGCTGAAAATGGTTTGATGTTTCAGCCCGTTTGGACCCAGAACTGCTGGAATCTGGTGCTGCTTTCGGCTCTTGAAGGGACTTTTCAGGCATCCTGAAGTGTGTTTCTGAGGTATTTTTATTGATGCAGCACTATTTAGTTGCATTTAGGGCAGCAGGAGTTCAGGAAGTAGAGCGGGTTGTCCAGTAATCAGAAGGTTGTAGGTTTGATCCCACCTCCCACCAGAGAATGCTGCTGTTGTGTTCTCGGGCAAGACACTTAACCCACCTTGCCTGCTGCTGGTGGTCAGAGGGATGGTGGCACCAGTGTCTCGCCTCCATCAGTGTGCCCCAGGGTAGATGTGGCTACATCGTAGCTCATCATCACCAGAGTGTGAATAAGTGTGTGCATGGGTGAATGACTGTTGTGTTGTGAAGCACCTCTGGGGATTACAGAACCCTAAGGAGGTGCTGTACAAATACAGGCCATTTAAGCTGAAGACAGCTTGTTGTTACTTTCTGCTAAAAGGGCATTTTTGGTCATTTTGAAGTGTTTTTCCATCAGTTATCTACAGAAGAGACCAAAGCTACAGGTGACCACTAAAAACCAGCAGTCTATAGAAAAAGGAGGAAGTCCTCTGACGTGCGGTACTCGTGACTAGTCAGATGACGTGCAGTACTCGTGACGAGTCAAATTGGTAACAAGTTATTGGCTAAATTCTTGTATGTAAAACAAGTTTTGCACTGAAAGGTCAAACCAGTGTTTTATAAAGCTAAAAGACCTGTTTTTGGACCACCACAACTGTTTGCTGTTTGTTTTAAAGGTGTGGGAAACTTGTTTAATCTATACCATTGCAGTGGTCTCTGGTAGGAATGAATGCCTTGCAAGCCAGAGTCAGAGGGGAAGCCCACAAATACTAGCATCAGCACGGACAAGTCTGCCACATCAGAGGAGAGCTTGCCACGACAGGATCTGGAGTTTTATTTCCTGATATTTGGACATGTTGCCTTGGATTGGGTAACAGCCACACAACTCTACTTCTGACTCTGATGGCTCTGCAACATGGATGTTTCATCTTCACAAATGACACAAACCCACAGGATCTACTGCCTTGTGTTTGATCTGCTAATGCTAACAGTTAGCTTCTACTAGCCGAGACATTCTCTGCTGATTCTGGACACTAAAACAGCCTTTTCCGACACGAGCCAGTATGGCTCTTCAAATCCAAAAGTTTCACCTTCTTCCTGAAGCTAATGCAGGAGATAGATGTAGGAGACTATTTTCATGTTCAGCCCACATGAAAAACTCTGAGTAACCGATTGTAATCAGAAATAATCATTAAAAATGTTTTTTTTCCAGTGAAACACACCTTTAAAAGAACAACATCCAGATTACCGTTTATTTGCTGCTAAAGCAAAATCACCCCATCCGATCACATTGTTCATATAGAAATCCACGTTTATCTGCATAAAAGGCATCTTTGCAATCATAAACATTCATTCCTTCAGTCTCCTTTAGGAAACCTACTGGGGAACCAGTCACAATGGCCCTTGCTGCCAATAAATGACTCCACTTCAAAATAACCAAAATACCCATTTAATTATTTTGCTTCTGTCCTCCCTGATGACCGCCCTGCTGTCCGTCAGATCTTCTCAGTAAACAGCAGGATTGATCGGTCAGACTCAGAGTAAACTGTGCAGTGTTTCGAGCAAACGCTGACATGGATTTGTCCACAGGAGGAGTCTGAGTGGGTGGGGAGAGGGGTAGCTTTCCTGTTCCTCATCCCCGCGTTTCCTTTTTGTTTTCCCCACATTAGCATCTGTGTCTGTTCATTTGAAGCCACTCCATTGAACTTACATTTACAATGCTAATGCATCCCTGCCTGCAGGGGTGTGTGTGTGTGCACCAACTTCCCGCAGTCATATAGAAATCTGCCCCAACTGTGCACTTCACTAATTTCCCTGCGTGGAGTCTAATATGAAAAGTTGTGGTTGTGGTTGCAGGTCTGCGGTCAAAAGGACAAAGAGGTCACGTCCTCGGAGCGATGTGGAGCTCCAGCAACATTTGCATACTAAATAAACAGAAGATGCATATTTCAGCCTCATTACGGCACTTTTAGTCGTAATATATTTAAATTAAAAAACTTTCAGTCCAGTAAATATAATAAATATTCAGCACTTCCTCAGGTTATGTGAGAATGTTTAACGATTGCATCTTGTGTGTTTATATAAGAAAACATACTCAGAAAATCAAACTGAAGAAGTTTAAGGTAGCTCAGTTTACTGCTGTGAATGTGTGTTTTCCTGTAGAGTGTGGTGTGTGTGTGTGTCTGCTTTGATCCAGCTGATCAGAGTGTTTAGTTCCATGGCCGTGACGTGAGGATTTCCCCGCGGTGTCTTTATTCACTCCCACAGACGGCTATGAACGAGTCCTGTCAGCGATGTCCTGGTTCAGCCCGTCAGCGTGTCAAAACAAGAGGAACCATCCTGAATTTTTAAAAGTCATTGCAGTAGAGACAAACTACTCAGGTCTTCCTACATTTCCCATGCTGCTTTTCTGTATGAAGCTTTAAAAAACAAAGCAACACTCCTCTGGTTTTATGAGAAGTAAACTAATAAAGTGACCCTTGAACTTGTTCAGGTGAGACATGAAGCCTGAAACAAAGCATCTCCAGCCAGTGCATCTCAAAGCCCCTCCAAACTCCGCTCATTATCATTGCCATCATTAGAGCAGAGAGCTCAAAAGAAAATAAATGTCAGATTCCTTAAAAAACCTAAAAAGATAAACCCAACAGTACCACTGCAGCTGTCGGATCCTTATTATATGTCTCAGAGAATTCCTCGAAATGTTACAAAGCAGAAGAATAAAAACTCAATTTTAGTGAAACTAAATGTGTTCCAGCCTCCAAACGAAGACACCAATGGTTTCATTCTTAGATTTAAACTACATTATACAAACTTAACCCTTTAGGCGCCATAGTTTTTTCAGTAAAATATGAATTTTTTATATCTCTATTTAAAGAGCTTGTAGCTTAACATCTTGTGAAGCTGCAGAACCAACATGGTTCATATTTAAGAAAAGAACATTGATCTGTAATTACATCAGGCTGTTATTCCTCGCTCTTCTGATTGAATCCTGTTGGGACGTAACCCAAAAACAACAAGTCCAGTCTGAAATGTGGGGAGGATTTTATTGGTTTGAAGTGTAGAAAACACACTCGAGGGCAGGTTTACTCATCAATAATTGAAAATTATTTTCTCAGAAATAAAAACTGCACATAGGTTCCTGGAAAACGACTTTATTATTTATCAAAATATATTTTATTTTTTGCTTTTTTACTTATTTTTTGGGTGTCGGCTGCAGCGATTCATTTACAGGACAGTCTGAATGTTGTCAGACCAGACAGGTTTAAAACTCTGGCATGAAAGGTGTGGAAATAAAAGCCTTCAGGCTGTTGTTGTTATGAACAAATGCGGTATTAGAATATACAATATTAACACATGAAGACTGTAGTTTGCACAACTGCTATTAACCACAGTTTTTTCTGATTTCTGACTATTTGAAAGGAATTTTCTGCATTAATTTTTTTGATACATTTCACACGTATTAGCTGATTTTAGGGCTGTGGCAAAGATTGCTTGTGTCTTTATGCTAAGCTAACTAGCACCACCTCAGTATTAAAACATGCCAACAACATTTAAAACACAGAGGAAGGGATTCAAACTTGTTGTCTTACTGCCTTTAACCTGCTGCTACAGCGGATCTGAGAGAAACAACTGGGTTAGTGCCTAAACCAGGACACACACTCTGGACCTGGGTTTCTGGGTCACTGATCACACACACACACACACACACACACACACACACACACACACACACACACACACACACACACACACACACACACACACACACACACACACACACACACACACACATCACAGACGCACAATAACAACACACGGACTGAGTGACATGTCAGTGGGTCTCGAGGGGGAATATGTTTATCGATCGGCAAGGAATGGTTATCCACCCATGAATGGGAATAAACAAATCAACAACGGACCAATGAAGGTGTGTGTGTGTGTGTGTGTGTGTGTGTGTGTGTTGTTGGTTGATGACTCTGTGTCTGACACAAACACACAGCGAGCAGCTGCAGGTCAGAACTGGTGTGTTGGAGCATCTGATCTGAGATCTGTTGAAACATTGATGTTGTCAGTGGAGAGACACTGAGCATGCTCAGAACAACCTCTTACAGATAAATCGTTAGATGTTTCTTGTCCAGTTGTATAAATCTGTTTCCCAATAAAAAACCGTCATCGTCAGTACCATCAGTCGCTTGCACAATGGCAACACCTTTCTATCTTTTCTTTTGTTTATCATTTTGTTTTGCTATTTTGACTTGTTAGTAAACAGATCAAAGTCAAAATTTTCCTCCCATAACTTCCCCGAGATCATTAATCATCCTTGATCAGGACACTGAGCTTGAGGTCACATCAACGCTGATTATGTTTAAAGTTCTGGATCAGATCAGATCCAGGTCTGCTGTCCTTCAGCCTCTGGGTCTGGTGCAGTGGTTCTGGTTACTGCTGCCCACTCCTTCTGGTGTCAGGTGATTGATGTGGGTCGGTTTCATCCGTCTTCTGTTAACGGACAGGAAGTGACCACCCACACCTGCGGACCTCTCTGACCCACACAGCATGCTGGTTAACAAGCTTAGTATCACACACACACACACACACACACACACACACACACACACACACACACACACACACACACACACACACACACACACACACACACACACACACACACACACACACTAATGAGGCTGTGAAGCCAGAACCTCTCTGTGCTCTTTCATCTCCTGCATTCTCTGCTTCCTGTTGGTTTACCTCACTCAGAACGGTGTGTGTGTGTGTGTGTGTGTGTGTGTGTGTGTGTGTGTGTGTGTGTGTGTGTGTGTGTGTGTTAAGTTTGTGAAGGTTTCTGTTCTTCATTTGTGGTGACCCCAGGAGGTCAGAGAAGAAGAGTGGTCTGAGTCAGCAGGATGAAGAGCTTGTTTCTTCAAGCTTTTGAAAAAAAAACGATGACTTTCATTTGAGTTGCAGCTTTTCTAGATTTTTGAAATTAGACAAGACAAACAAAATGGTTCACTGACCTTTGACCAGGACTTCAGAGCAGGACCTTTGGTGTTGAAGGGCTGTCCACATTACAATTTCTACAGTCCAGTTGTTCATTTCTATTGACCTTCCCAGCAGCCAGGCTTTTACTTTCATTTAAACGACTTTTTACTCAAATCCACTGAGGTTATTTATTGTCCTGTAGATATGGGTCCTCTTTTTTTTCTTACATGTCTGGGTTTTCAGAAATATTCCACATCTCTTCCAGCTTTTGACTCTTGTGGGCTTTTTCCAGATATACCAACCGTAGTGGGTTTTTGTTCTCTCCCTCTTCTTCCTGGTGGTTTTCATTTATTTTCAGAGGGCTTCTGGACTTTTCAGGTCTTTCTCTGGTTTCCGGAGGATGAGCAGTTACTCAGTGAGTAAACTCTGGCACCAGCAATCCTGTTTTTACTTGCTGCCTTTGGTCATCGGCTCTGAGACTCAACAGATGGACGGACAAGCTGTCAGGTCACCTTCGGCCTGTAGCCGACGAGAAGGATGTGGGTGGGAATCATCTACCCCCCCCTTCCCCAAACAAGTAGCAATAATTAACAGCGTCAGGTAAACGAGACGAGGCGGAGGTGTCTGAGTGTGGGAGGTGTGAAAGTAGCTTGTTAATTATCCAAATTAAAATGATTCAGTTGAAACTTGAATGGTTCAAATGCATTAATTAGGCTAATTGTTGGTGGCTGTGTGTGTATGTGTGCGTTGTAATTAATTCAGTTTTAATCAGCTGAGGTAAACACACACACACACACACACACACACACACACACACACACACACACACACACACACACACACACACACACACAAGTAAAGTTCTGCTGCTGAGAATATTAATTACAACAGAAACATTTATTTGAAGGAATAAAATAATTTAAAATTCTGATTAAATAAACTAAAATTGGCTAACTGTGCTGGAAATGTTTGTTTAATGAGGTCAAATTAGACAAAAAAAAAGAAAATCATCTGCTAAAAAGTCGCTAAAAGTCCTTTAAATGTGGTTTTCTGTCACATTTAAAAAGATGGAACCACAGAGACGCATTAAAATATGTGTGCCTGCTGTGACCTTTGACTTCTGACCTGCTGATTGTACCTTTTTGTGACATCCTGTGATCTGACACACACACATACACACACACACCCTTCACATCCCAGTGACAAAAGCTCTAATGAGGTGGTGGAAGGTGATGGAGTTAAAGGTCAGGCTCTAGCTCAGTGGCCGGTGAATGGCAACAAATTCCTGTCTGAGCCTGAGGTCAGAGGTCAGCAGGAGACAGACAGACAGGATCAGAGGTGATGCAGTGAGCTAACATCGGAGACTTTTACAGTTTGTAGATTAAAGTTTTTTTTATCATTTCTAAAAGTTTTGGTTGGGATTCTGAAATGTTTTGAAAACTTTATTTGCCTAAAGTTTCATAACAGTGATGTCCCTTTATGTGCAAATAAAAAACGTCGTCGTCGTCTTCCTCCGCTTATCCGGGTCGCGAGGGCAGCATCCCAACTAGGGAGCTCCAGACCGTCCTCTCCCCGGCCTTCTCCACCAGCTCCTCTGGCAGGACCCTAAGGCGTTCCCGGACCAGATTGGAGATGTAACCTCTCCAACGTGTCCTGGGTCGACCCGGGGGCCTCCTGCCGGCAGGACATGCCCGAAACACCTCCCCAGGGAGGCGTCCAGGAGGCATCCTGACCAGATGCCCAAACCACCTCAACTGACTCCTTTTGAATAAAAAAACGGCTATAATAAAAACTTCTATACATTTATATTTAAGTTTTTTTGATAAAAAATAATTTGTTTCTGAACTTAGTCAACTTTTTTTTTACACTTTCAGACACAAAAAAAAGACACAAACTGTTAATTACCAGCACAGTGGCCTAGTGGTAGTGTCCACCCTGAGACTGGGAGATCATGGGTTCAAATCCTGGTCGGGTCATACCAAAATACTCTAAATATGGGACCCAGTGCCTCCCTGCATGACACTCAGCTTTAAGAGGTTGTAGAGGGGGGTAAAACCAGCAAACGGTTCATGAACGTGGCTGTGTCTGCAGCTCACCGCTCCCCCAGGTGATGGGTCAAATGTGGAGAGCAATTTTCACACACCAACGTGTGTGACCACTAGTGGGACTTTAACTTTAATTATTTTCAACTATTCAAAGGTCAGATCACCAGAAAAAAAACATTATTATCTGATGATTCTTTTGGGAGAAACTGTTGATTTTTTCATTGATCTGCTTTAAATGAATCCAGTGAAAAACGAGAGCAGCATTAACGTCTTCAAGGGTGAATCCAGAACAAGAAAATAAGTTTATTATAAGATTCTTTTTTCATGAAGTTGATGAAAGGGTAATGTAGGATTAGACTCCTGACCTGTCTGATTCCTTGGTTCTGTTTTCCAGACCACATGTAACCTTGTGTTGTTTTTGCTGATGTTTTATGTGTTTGCTCTACTTATTTTTAATGAATTAACTGTTGCTATTTAATTTGACTGTTCCAGCAGCATTCTGTTGGAATTATCTTTGTGATAGTTCCATGCAGTCTTGTGCAAACCACATCAGTTGCACCACCTTAATGTTACCGTATTACTGGTTTGCTGACAACAGTTTTATGTCTGGCCAGCTCTTGCGGGGCAAATTGTGGAAGTGTCTCAATCACGTCTCACTTTGTTCGCAACTGACTCAGATTTTATTTGTGAACATTTCTTCCACATCTCACAAACCGACCTGAGATGACAACCCCTCTGTGACTAACTAAAGCCCCAGGAATCATGAGGAAGTTAAGAACCGTTGTGTACATGTTTGCACACACCATTTTTTATGCTCTTCTGGGAATGTTAGCCTAAACCCAACGAGATCCTGGAATGAAAGGAACCACAACAGGGAGCATAATATAACCACAAGATCAGATCTGAGCTTTGTTGTCCTTCTCTCCTCTTTCAATCAATGCTTTTTTTGTCTTGTTGGACTCAATCTCCCGCCTTTCTGAACTTTGGTCAGAAATGAATCAAACTCTCTTACGAACCTGTTTAGTAAGAATCATGTTGCCAGATTGAATTTCCTTTTTTGTACTCAAACTGTAGTAATTGGTGGGATTGTCTTCTCGTCCGATGGCCCTCAGAGCTTCCTGTGAGGCTGATGTGAGTATCTGAACGTGGTCGCTGAGCAGAATGTGTGGTGCTGAAGAAGACGTGGTGACAAAAGAGCAGTCTGATCAGCGATGTTATGAGAGAAACTCCAGATAATAAAATCATATTTATGAAGCAGTGAAATTTTCTTTGTAAAGCTAACTGCTGAAATTAGCATTTTCAAACAATAAACTTTAGCTCAGTATGCAGCTGTTTTACCAGAGAAGGAAAATGATTTATTTCCAGACATCAAACGTTAATGTCACGGTGGTGAAGCAGCAGCATTACTGAGTCTTCATCAGGAGTTTTACTGAACCCGCTCTTGTACCGACTAGTTTTATTCTCACCTACTGTTTATGCTTTTATTTACAGATATTTAAACCTGCTACTCTACTTTAGCAACAGATAGAGCTAAAAAAAAAACGTTTGATCAGTGGCGGAGCAAGGATTTTTATAATTATGGGGCTATCAAGGGGCCCCAAGCGTCAGTTCAACATCCTTACACACAATCCCCAATTTGAAAGTACTTTAATGTAATTTTACATGTATTTTTACTGTGGATATACAAAATATGAACACACTCAGCCTTTGTGAAATATCAACATTGTATTTGTGTTTCTAATACCAAAATAGTATCAGTTTAAAGTTGGTGGTGGGTGGAATAAAACACCAAAATTCCTATTTCCGTGCTGATTAGCACCCCTACTGTCCATCCACCTATAAGGAGGACAGGGGGACTTCAGGGGCCAATCAGTTTTCAGCAGGGGGCAGTGCCCCTGTGGCCCCACCCCTTGAACTGCCAACGGAGCAGAAGAATCATCAGTTTCGTAATGATATTAGACAAAAAGTCCAGATTGTAATGAGAAATAAGATAAATATAAATGTTAAAGTTGCTGCTAGAAGGCTGAATATGGTAACCATAGTAACTACCCTCCATTTTCTCCCTAAACTTTAAATATAATAATTTAGTGTCCATCAGACAGGAAGTGAGACTAAGAACTACACCTCAGACAAACAGCTGGTGGGTGAAAACTAGAAGTTGTTTAGAGAAATGTGTTGAACTGTAGGAATGTTGGTGTTTTAGGAAGATGTGATGATGGACAATGACCCCTTACTTCCTGTTGGAGAAATCTTTGAGCTAAAATATGACTGAAGTGTATGGAACTTCGGATAGAAAACGTCGGTCCTACAGCAGCTAGACAAAAAGGGGTGAAAGAGGATTCAAATGTCAACATGCTGATGTCTAAATTACATGACAAAGTTGAAGAAGTCAAAATAGTTTGTTTGCAACAAATTGAAAACTTTAGACACTTCAACAACTATCAACATCAAAGTTTAAAAGCTGATAAATAATCCGTAGAACAATTGTTAAATATCTCCAAACCTGAACTGTGATTGTAGGAAAACCATCACAGATATAAAAAAAACACCAGTTCAGTCAGACCAACGTTCTGTGACTTTGATGGGTGTTACTGAGACATCTCCAAAGGGAGCAGGGCTTTCTCAGCTAACCCTGACCCTAATCAGTAGCAATAATACATTTGAACAGATTCAAAACACAAATCAACTCCCTCCATCAGAATATCCAACTGTTGCTTGCTGTCATCTTCACCTTTACAGATCTTAAGTTTCCAGCAGCGTTCAGAAGCATCTGAAGGAATCTGCTGAGGAGGTCAGAGGTCAGATCACATCTGGTGGAACGTGCTGTAATAAGAAGCAGCCAGCTGTGAAGATCCTGCCCTGGTTTGACGCTTTTTTCCATGATGTCTTCCCCTCTGCTTCATTTGCATCTTGATGTTGTCGGAGCGGTTGTAGCCAAGCTGAACCGTGTTGGAATACCGGCTGGCTGTGCTCAGGGCCGACAGGTCGACCCGATCACGTGAAACAAGCAGAGATCTGCCCACTTTACAAGTTAGAGATAGCGGGTTGTTACTGGCTTGCTATCGCCTCTCTTATGCAAAACGGAAATGGGATGAATTTAACCATTATTGTTGATTATAAATGTAACCATAGGTAACAAACTTATTTTTAATTTACTCACAGCAGTTAAAGACTGATCCATTTAGCTGCATGTGTGAATGATAAAAAAATCCTACATCCTCTTAATGCGGCTTTAATCAGAACTTTTATGCCCACATGAATCTCTCTCTTCCATCCTGTAATGTTTACGTCACTCTGATCACATTTACAGATTCACAAATTGTCAGTGGGTTTTAATTTATTTATGCTTTCAGAAGAACTCAGCAGCTCTTAACCAACACTGTTCCTCTGCTCTCATCTGCATTATAAACGCTGAAGTGTCTAAATGTTTTTAAGTGAATGAAGAACAGAAAGGAGAGTTCAAACGGTGACGTAAAAGATCAAACGTCTTCAGAGCCACACTGCCCCTTCCTCCCCTTTCTGAACACAAGCTTATTTGCATAATGTTTTTATGAATAAGAATAAAATAAAAAAGAGGATATATTTTCATTTGGGTGCAACTTTTATTGTCTTTCATATTGCAATGTACTTTCCTTCATGTTTCCAAGCGTCTTTATTATCAAGGCTGCCACAAGCAGCTGAACTATCTATCTATCTATCTATCTATCTATCTATCTGTCTGTCTGTCTGTCTGTCTGTCTGTCTGTCTGTCTGTCTGTCTGTCTGTCTGTCTGTCTGTCTGTCTGTCTGTCTGTCTGTCTGTCTGTCTGTCTGTCTGTCTGTCTGTCTGTCTGTCTGTCTATCTATCTATCTATCTATCTATCTATCTATCTATCTATCTATCTATCTATCTATCTATCTATCTATCTATCTATCTATCTATCTATCTATCTATCTATCTATCTATCTATCTATCTATCTATCTGTCTGTCTTCAAATAACTTCAAATAATTCCATGTGGCTAAGTTGAAAGTTACATGCAAACATCCAAAGAAATCCACCTGAATAACATTATTGATTCATTTAACTTTCTGAGGGAATTCCATGTAAATACCAGAGTGATGTAAAACTTACTGCAGTGCAAAGGTTGGGAAATTAGGAGATTGAATTTGTTTTAAGACGGCAGGATGTTCAGTTTGTAGTGTATTGATTTGGTCTCCTAGTTAGACATTCATGATAATTTGTCAAATCAAAAACACATTTGACTCCTTTAACTTTCTCAAAAAGCTAAAACTGAATTAATGTTTCATGCAGTGAGAAGAAAAATGCAGAAATCCAATTCAGTCAGCAGCCTTGCCATCAACACGCTAATGAAAGCTGACTGCATTAATGTGAATGTTTATGAGGGCTCTGGATGCTCTCTCTCTCTCTCTCACACACACACACACACACACACACACACACACACACACACACACACACACACACACACCTCGTTCTGTTCTGTCCTCTTGAGTCTAATTTTAGCCACCGTTCGATGCCCTCGGTGTGTTGAGGAGTCGATAAAATCAGCTGCTCGCCGTCGGACATCATGTCTGAACCTGATCCTTCACCACCCCGTGGCCCCCCTGTTTGCCCGCCCGCCAGCCTTCATCCAACAGGAGCAAAAACTTCCTCTTCTTTCTCTTGTCTGTCCTTACAACGACACAAATCTGCTCCGGGGTCAGGGCTTCATGTCTCTGGAGTCACCTTCTGACTCAGCAGAGGTCAAAGGTCACAGCATGGAGCTCAATGAGCATCAAATACAAGCAGAAAAGCTGTTTAGATGCCAAATTAACATGCACATATGTATGTATTGTTTGCTTTGGTTTGGTTAACCGATTCAAACCAAAGACAGGAAGTACTTTCCGCCATACTGACTAGTCTAGCCAACAAGGCTGTTTTCCTGTCATAGAAGATGAAATGGTGCTGGGTAGATTTATCTGTAATGCTATAAGACTTCCGTCTCTCCTCTCTGCTTTTTTCCTCGAGCCTCTCAAAGCCTGACTAAACCTCACAACTCCATTTACTTTATTTATTTATTTATCTTTCTATCCAGTCTGAAAAACATCCACTGAGACTCGACTGAGCTCTTCGGAGAACTGAGGAGGATTTAGATGACTGACAGACCATAACAATCAGAAACACAACAAGATGCAGAACAGGAGACGCATTAATGCAGCTGCAACAGGCGTCGGATGGCGGATCTCTCACATACTGATGTTCAAATTTGAATGGGTGGAAGTGATCGCATTCAACTGTAACCCGGTCACATTCAATGTGCGGTCATGGGGGTTTAAAACGACCTGAGCGGTTACCAACGAGCCAAACGAGATGTTAAACTTCCTGCAGCTGCTTCACACTGACAGAGCTTTTACACAGCTGGCTGGTTTTCAACAATACGCAGAATCTGGACCAGCAGAGTGCCTCGTGTTGCCTCCTGGATTAAAGCTGATGGTATGCCCTGTTAAATTCAATTCAATTCAATTCAAAAATACTTTATTAATCCCAGAGGGGAATTGATTGACCTTTGAAAACCCCTTGTTTCACTACGGATGCCACACAGTTGGCTTCCGTTCACACAGCGTTTCAGTCATGGCCCTTCTGAGGCCTTCTGTGTTGTCCCTGTGAACGTTTAATCGGCATTTTAGTGATGTTAGTACACTTACACAGCACTAAGTTCTTGTTGTCCTCCTACGATCATCATGAAGGTTTTAGATCCAATTCTCCCCCTTCAGGATGCACCCGATCATTGTAATAGCTCTAAAGATAATCTCACAATCAGATATTTCTACCATGTGTGGTGTGTTAAGAGCACTTTGGTCTGCTCAGAAGCACATTAGGACTGCTCAGATCATTAACCAAAAATGTTGGACTGTGCTGTTCTGGTTTTTGGTAACAAATGAACACACAGCTTCTTTATTGTGACGTGCAGCCAATAAGAAAGATAGCTGACGGATGCTGGATGCACGATTATCCTCATGTTTGTTCACACCAAAGTCCCACTTGATCATGCAAGATGTCCTGTCTGACCAGATAATGTTCACCTGTGAAATCCGTTCGTGTGTGCTGTGTATTTCACCATGCTGCCTCACTCCACACACCACGTTTTCTTCACCACGTCTGTGCTCTCTCATGCTTTGAAAATCTTCCGACTATTTAACAATTCCTGCCATGTGAGCCCGACTTTAGAAGGAACTAGAAAATAAATCAGAACACATTTTAAACAGATTGGTTCTAAACAAGTTACATGTGTGTAAAAAATCATCTGGGGCACACTAATAGAGGCGAGTCTGCCAGTCACTGGCACCACATCTGGTCCCTCCAACCACCACCAGCAGGCAAAGCGGGTGAAGGGTCTTGTCCAAGGACACAACAGCAGCATTCCCAGAACCCTAACCCTCAGAACCCAGAAATCAGGACTGAACCTACCTCTACCTCCAGTTTAAATAACAACAAGAAGCCATACTATATTCTGTTAAATATGATGCTGATTGTCATTTTGAACGAAGACGTTAGGATCTAACAGCTAGCTTGATGCGTTTTAGGTTAAATTGAATTATGTCAATCTTCATCTCCATCAGGTGAACTATCTTTGCTTTGATGTTAACATTCAGTCACACTGACTACAACCATTAGCTTGTTGTTTCCCTCATGAGACATGATGAGGGAACTAGACAACAAAGAAGGCTTACGTTACAACCAACTGGACACTTTTAGCCCAAACAGTTTTTTTCTCTTTTTTTCCTCTAATTACATCATTTTTAACTTTAAACTTATTTGCTTAATTTTTAATCAAACTGCAGAAACCTCTCTCTTTATCTTTGGTGGTGTATGAACTGAGCACAATTTTTATTTATTTTACTTTTTAACCTCGTACTTGATTGAGTGAATATATATATATATATATATATTACCCCACACATGTCATGTGACTTTCTTATATCTTTTATCAGGTTTTATTCTGTTTACGGCTCTCATCTACGTGCTTTTCGGACCGGTCCCTGACAAGTTCCTCCTAGCACTGAGAGCATTCCTGCTGAACATGGAAACATACTGAATGTCAGATTCCACAGCGTTCCCCATTCCTCCTGCTGATGTGGCATGTCTGCAGCCACTTTCCTGTCGTTGTATTCTACTTTTTCAGTTCAGGCACTTGTTCTAGGTTCTGGGTTCAGTCTGTAGGCCTGGATGAATCCTGTTTCGTTCTATTATGCTGATGGATTGATTTGTTCCTTGTGTGTTTAGCATTCACTTAGTTTTATTTCCTTTGACAGCCAAAGCGTTTCACTGACAACCCTCTCACCCACTCCACACACACACACACACACACACACACACACACACACACACACACACACACACACACACACACACACACACACACACACACACACACACACACACGTAATGTATAAAGTATACAGTGTATGTACTCATGCACACTGATCCTTTGAAGTGTGTGTGTGCAGCAGAGCACCTGGGCAGACCCATCTCTGCCACCTTCACTTGTGCAGAGTGTACGTCTGTTTCTGTGTGCACTTTCACCACACACACACTTGAGTAATTAATTTTCAACATGGTTGGTTTTTGGCTCTGAGAGTGTGTTTGTGTTTGTGTGTGTGTGTGTGTGTGTGTGTGTGTGTGTGTGTGTGTGTGTGTGTGTGTGTGTGTGTGTGTGTGGCAAGAAAGGTAGCTGCCGTCAATACTAATTTGGTGCGTGAGGAAACAAATGTATTTAATTCCTGGTTGTCTTGTCCTGTTTTCTTCTTCCTCCCTCTCCCTCTTTCCTTCTCTCTTCATTTCTCTTCCTCTCCTCCCCCCTTTGCCCCCCACACCCCCCAGTGCCTTGCAGGCTGATAGCCTTCAGCGCTGCAAAGGGAATTTTAATGCAACGCCAGCTTCACTGGGAAGGAATGAATATTTAAAATGCTGAAACACTGACTGGAGCAATAAAAGGAGAAGGACAAATCCCTAATTTGGCGAGCGTGCACGCACACATGCAGGAGTGCATTAATGCGACACAATCTGGATTCCCACAAAGTTGCTCAGCTGGTCTTGACTGCTAGTTTTTGTCTCGACTCTGCATACGCGTCCCGTCAGAGCAGAGGGATGAGAAAGGTTGTCATGGTTACAACTTGAAAGCTTTCACTCAAGGCGTGACACACGTGAAGATTCCCCTCCTGCTTCCCTTCGATCTGCTCGGGAGATTTTCTGTGTTTCTGAAATGTTTCAGCATCAGTGTCAGTTTTTATCACTTCCTTCACCAAATCACAGCCCTGTTTGAAGGATAATTACAGCTTCATAATGTGACTTTTGTTCCTTGTAAATTATGTAGTTTTTACTTCAGTGCATCACTTGATTACTGCTCTTGCTGGTAAGAGTGCAGAATCAAACTGTTGCAGTCAGAAGATCAAATACACTCATCGTGCACGTGATTGTTTTAATTTTGGGTGTTCAATTATTTTTTTTTGCAATATATTTAAGGGTGGAATTGTTCTACATACAGATTCAGTGACCTTTAAAAACAGGATTTGATCTTTTTCTTCCAAATACTCACATCACACCCTTTTTCTCTCTATTATCTCCATCATTTAAATTGGGTGGTTTTCCAAGAAAAGACCATTCTTTTTGTCCGTAAGGTAAAATTTCATTCAGCTTTATAGTATCAGCAGCTAGTGCCTGTTGAAACATCCACATGGGTTCAAATTTCCTTCATCTAGTTGTTGATTTTGGGTGAAGATGAAGAATTTGGCAGCATTTCTATTTCTTCCATCAACTTTGTGCATCCGGTCTATATCATGATGCTCCCACCACCACGGTGGACAATCGGTTCTTAGGTTTAAAGCATCACTGGAACTTTTCTACACTTCTCATTGTGGGCAAACAGCTCAATCCGTGTCTTGTCCGACTTTTAACCGGGAGATATGATGGCTCAGTCCTCTCGGCTGTTGCCTCCTTACAAGTTGAGCCCATTCAGGACTTTGCACATACGTCAGCCTATTGCGGCAGTTTGTGCAGTGAGTATTGCCACTGTTCAGCGTCAAAAAGGCCCTCATAAAAGTTTTATTCCGTCTAAGGCCTAGTCCACACGTAGCCAGGTTTGTTTTAAAAACGAATATCCGCCCCTCCAAAAACTTGCATCCACACCACCGCGTAAAAAAAAAAACTCTGTCCACACGTACCCGGATAAATACGTTGTTAAGGACATGCCAAACCTGTAGGCGGCAGTACTTCCCCCGTTCTTAACCTCGTCCTTTGTCTGTGGTCTTCCGCAAGGATCAGTAATTCCGCATGCAAAAACAAACAAGCAAAAATCGCTTGGACAATTGATAAAGCGAGCGCAGCTCTGAGGCATTCGTGCTGTCGGCTAGTGTAAACACAGGCCGCACACGTGATGTCAGCATTTTTTTGTCGCGGAAAGTGTCGTTGCGGACCTTAAAACTCCGGTTTTGTCCGTCCACACGCAGACACCCAAAACGGAGAAAACGCAGATCTTCACTTTGGCCGTAGCTTTTAAAAAGATCCGTTTTCGTGTGAAAAAACTCTGTTATCGTGTGGATGACAGGCCAAAACGTAGAAAAATATCTACGTTTTGGCAGATCCCCGGCTACGTGTGGACAGGGCCTAAGAGTGCCATAATTTAATTTGTTTGGAGGACCAGGTTTTCAGTGTTTTGATTTTAGTAATGGCAATTTTTAAGCAGAGATGACACTGCTTATTTTCTTTTGTTTCTATTTTGCTTCACCAGCAACTCTTTTCTTATAAGTGCCTGTTATTTTGGGCAATTTCTGCTGATGTCAACCAATCAGCATGAGCTAATCCCAAGTACCGCCATCGGGCCATTCCGAGTACCTACCCCAGGTCAGATACTTTGTTAGGTTCTGAAAATATCAGAAAATGGTCCTCTCAGATGGCCAGCTGAGGTGGAGATAGATGCATGTTGGGAAGTTCAGGTAGTTACCCTGAATTTACACTAGTGGGAACTTGCCTTTTTCTACACAAATGTTCTTCTAGTCATCCACTTCTTTCAGAATGTCCTGTTTCATAAAACATCTGATCTGACATGGATTTGAACCGACCAGGTTACAGCTGCAAGTTTTTTGGGCAGATTTTCATGAATACGTTTTTGAACATTGGATTCTATGAACTGATGAATGTTAGTTTTAAAATTAAACATTTAACTAAAACTATTAAAGAAACGACAAAGAAAAAAAAAACCCAAAACAGGTAAATAAAAAGAAATGTCAGTTGACAATAATGATTTAGAACGTATGGTTTCAGGAACATAAATGTCAGTCTAAATAAAATTTCATAGCAACACCGAGCTGCCCACCAATGTGCCTGATTGAAATCTCTACTAAGGTGGTATACTGTATGTCGGCCAACCATAATATATAGGTATAATATATGTATACCTATTTCAGGCTCTTTAAAATATTAACATTTATTTCCTTGAGGTCAAATAATCAACTCTTCCAGAGGCTAATTTTACCCCGGAAGTTCCTTCTGGACTCCTAGTTTTGACCGTGTAACCATTATTTTCTGTGAGAGAGCGACAGATGAGTATTGGACAGTCCAGTAACTGCTGTCAAACAAATCCTTTTCATGCTGCCAAACAGGAAGTTTGAGTTGCTGTCAATCATGATCTCTAAGAGGAAGTTAATCAGCCTTGACCTTGTCAAGTCAAGACCTTCAAGAACCTTCAGTGCCACATATTTAAAGATTTATGTGAATGTGTGCAGGAGACAAGCCAGTTTTTGTTAGTGTAAATCATTGAGGTTTTAAGATGAATAATAACTCCACCCTGGAAAAAGAATGGTTCAGTTAAAGTGTTAAAAACTCTAAATAATGCAATATTCCTGCCAGTGATAAGTGCATCTAAACCATTCACTGTAACTGTATATTACATCCGACAAATAAACTGCAGTCTGAGTTTAAAATAGCATGAAACATCAAATTAAATCATTGTAAATGGTAATGTGTGCCATTAGAGATCATGATGTAGCATGAACACATTTTCACTGTTCTGACAACGAGATTAAAAATGTCTAAGATCTTCAGCCAGCAACTCAGAGACTATAATTTAATTAAATGACGGAATAAAAATACAGTTATGAGTTTTAATATTTTCAGTTCGGCACATAAATGTGTGCCGACAGCGTGGGAGGTGTCGTAAAACATTATGAACAAAATATTTCTGCTCTCTGAGTCAGGCGGACGTGAAAGTTAAAGTGAAAATCAGAGTTTATCCAAGGTTAAACGAATAATTCTCTTCTCAGAAGCGTTCGGTTGTTGTGTGCCTTTTTATAACAAACAATGAGCGCAGAGAGGAGAGCAACAGGTGAGCTGAAATCATTGTCTGTTGTTATGGAAACAAGGTGTGCTGTCAGTCACTCTGAAGGGAGATAAAAAAAACTGCCCGAGGCTTGTCTTTTACCACAAGCACACAAACCCAATCCCCACATGCTCTACATTCAAGACATTTAAACACTTCTGAGAAAAAGTAAAGTAAAAAAAGTCTCAATTCAAAAGAGTTTTAAAGCATTTGAAGGGAAAAAAGAAAACAGCAAAGAAAAGAAGAGGACCAAAAAAGTATAAACTTTTAGCAGAAAGGTCAAGTAAAATTATTGTTTTTTTTAAACAAGTTAGAAGCAAAACTCTTTAGATAAATTAAAGCTGATATTGTTGAGCTTTTAAATAATCTTAACAAATATTGGGGCAAACATTACAGTTATTTTGACTGTGGTGCTTGTGGTCATCGAGGCAGTAACCCTGGAGCAGTGGTTAAGCAGATCCCAGGAAAAACATCAGAGCAGTCCAGGAACGTGCAATTCTAGGAACAGCTGAGGTACTGAAGAACCCTCAAGCTCCCAGGCCTCTGGTGGAGCTTGGAAGGATGAGACCACCCGCGGAAGGTGAGATGGGGCCTCTGTCAGTGCGCCCCAGGGCAGCTGTGGCTACATTGTAGCTCATCACCATCAGTGTGTGAATGTGTGTGTGAATGGATGAATGATACACTGTAGTGTAAAGTGCTTTGGAGTCCTTACTCTGAGAGGCGCTATACAAGTGCAGGTCATTTATCATAAATAACAAAACCCAGCATTTCATTGAGCATGAGCATAACAAAGATGATTAAGGCCAAATGCTGCTGCAGGAAAAATCTGGTTATTGTTAATCAAGTGTCTCAAAAGCTGAAAGCTTTTCAGATTGAAATAGTTTTCAAATTACTACCCTGAAGTCAAGCAAATTTACTTGAAATTTATAATTAAGTTTGCAAGAAGTTTTAGTTTGTTGCACAACAAGATTCACCTGTCAATGCGCAGTAAAAAATAAAGACTGAAAAAACAGCGATTTTGACTGACCCTGACAAACATGACTTGTTTGGTTGGAGGTGTAGGTTGAACTCTTTGCTGGGGACCTTCCTTCCAGTGTATTTGTTTGTTCTCCAGCAACCCAAAAAGGTGGCAGCATCTCACTGGACTGGAGTTTCCAAAATGTCTCAAAACATTTGCAAGGGCTTTCAAGTCACAGGAGCTCGCTCACAACATTAAAACATAAATAAATGATCCTCTCAGTCACAAAGATATCAGTGGCATCTGAATGGCTCCTAAAGCCAGGCAGGTACTTTGTGACTTTTTTACTTTTATGAGCTGATTTTCCCCTTGTGCGATAATCTTTGAGATTGGGGCGAGTGTTGCATTTTATAATATACGGGGGGTAACGAGAGGCGATTAACACCTCACGACCAGCACCTGATCAGCAATCATGCACTTGCATGAATTTCAAGCGTGTTTGATATTTTGTTTGTCCTTTGTGAGGGTATTGCACTGATGAAGCAGCTCTCCAACCCAAAAGTATGATGATTGAAAAGTACCAGCATTGCTCACACAATGCATGCGCCAACCTGGCTCCACAGTTATTTCCGTGTCAACACACATCGTTTCCTTTAATTTTTACAATTTACTCCACACACAGTGACAAGGATTGTCAAGAAAGTCTGGGTAAAATAACATGGATCCCAAAACATTATTTACTTTCTTTCTTTTGTCTTCCTTCTCCTAACCCCACAAACCCCTACATGTCCACCTACGACAAGTCAGAAAGACAAATGACATAATGACACAACGGTCTGCAGGTCTTCCAGGATTTCGGAGTCAAAGGTCCTACGTGTTGCTCCTAGACGTACAGTGTGAGCAGTCAGGTAGTGTCCGAGTATCGGGTCGTACAGTGTGAGAACATGACTCGTGAGCTTTGCTCTGCAAAGAAGTGGAACAGTTTAAGATGGAGCTGAATGCTACGAGGGAAAGAGTTTAACAGTGTCTGCGCGGCTAAACAGCATCATCCTATCCCTGCACCAGATGAGTGTGAGTCTGGTCCGCTTTACTAGCAGCAAGTTGGACCTGTTCCCAGTGAGGGCTGGACTCCACCAGGAATGCTCTTGTCATCAGTTATGTTCATCACTTTTATGAAAATAATTGTTAGATGTCAGCAAACCAATCTATTGCCCTGAATAGACTGATGTCATGTTTTTTTTTGCATGTAAACATGTTAGTCTGGCTGAAGACGAACTGGTCCTGATTGTTCTGAAGCACCCAGATAATAATAGGCAGGCACCCAATTGCATCTGCATAAAAACGGCTCAGTTGAGCTGGTACCGGTGACTTCTGGAAGTGATGAGACCACAAAAGGGGTCTTCTGATAACATCACCACAAAGTAACATGTCTAACACCATGAAACAGTACTTACCAAATGAGCTGAGCTGCAGCGTTGTTATTGTCCAGTCCTTCGGCCATTAAGCATATCCTATTTTTATTCCATCTGCTTCACTCCCGCCAGAATTTGTTTGCCATCTGTGTTGCTATAAGCTAACCAGAAGAATGCCGACATGAAGGGATGCATGTTGTTATCACCTACTGTGCCGGACTGGAACAAACTTCATTTGAGAGTTTTTTTGTAAACTAAGATGAAAGCTCCCAGTTTCTTACTTTAGATCGACTTAGGTGTGCATGTAACTGCTCTGAGTGATCCTATCCTCACCTGTGGCCACGAGCTTTGGGCAATGACAGAAAGTCCGACTTGCGATCGGCAAGTGGCCAAAACTAGTTTCCTTTGCAGGGTGGCCAGGCTCAGCCTTAGAGATAAGATGAGGAGTTTGGAGAGTGTAACTCCGAGCAGTGCCACTGCTCCTCCAAGTCAAGGAGAGCCAGTTGAAGTGGTTTGGTGAAAATGCCTTCTGAACACCTTCCAGGGGAACTGGCATGTCCTGCTGGCAGAAAGCCCCCAGGTTGTCCCAGGACCACACTCAACTCTGAACGGGAACATGCCAGAAGTTAGAGGTTCTGAGTTCAGTTGGCCCTCTATGATCTTGTAATTTATCCATCCTTCTACTGTATCTTACCATCAGACAGCAGACCAGAGCTGTATTGCTTGTCTCCAGAACTGAAACTTTGAACAGAAGAATCTACACAAGAGTTTATAATTATAAAGAGGAAATAAGGAGGATTCCTACTGATGAGTCAGTTCCCATCATTGAGAGGGAAGCTGACTTGATCTCCAAGTGTTTGTTTTCAGTTTCATAGTTTCTCAGTGACTAATTGCAGGTCAGAGAGTTTAAATATGTGTGCATGATGGTCAGATAACACAATAAGTGAGCAGAATTAGAATGAAGTCTGACATCAGACAAACTGAGCATGTCTCTTTAGTGTTTCTGATGAAAGTACCGTGAAATAAGAGATCATGAGAAAATCGTTGAGGTATGAAAAAGACAATTTGCTGTTTCAATTGATCTGCGCTCTGGAGATTGTGTGTATGTGTGTGCGCGCGCGGTCGTGTGTTCTCGCTACCCTATCCTCTCCAGGTGTATCGGGTGATGGATCAGTTTTCGTACAGTGTGGTTCTATCCGCTCAGCTTCCTGTGCAGAGGAGAAGTGGAGCTGGAGGGTGACGGGAGCTGGCCCAGGGTCAGGTTTTAGAATGGCAGTTTGTTGCCTCATGACATTGTTTTGTTATTTATCTGATTGTTTTGGGAAAAACGGTTGCTTTCCTTTGAACTAAACGTGTTTAACCTGATTGTTGCCCTAAGGTCAAACAGCTGCCGTGTTTGACATCTGTATGTTTTAACCCTCTGGAGGCAGGTGTTGCAGATTTGCAACGTTAAAACCTACCTACCTGGTTACTCCACATACGTATTTCATGAGCATTTTTTTACTCAGAAGTACCCCTGAAGGACTTAGTTGTTCATCCTTTTATCAAAACTTATCTTGAGCCCGAGAGGGTTGAAACTTCAGGGAACAATTTAGTAAATTCCAACATGATGTGCATATCAACTCCAACATTAACACTTTTGAATGTAGATGCATCTATTTAAATGTAAATAATAATTCAGAGTTAATTCATCCCACAAGTGACAAGAAGGGTCTAATTATAGCTTATCTTCACCATCCAAGTGACTATTTAGCTCCTAAACAGCAGTAGCTTGGGACCCCAGTAGTTCAGGAGGTACAGTGGGTTGTCCAGTAATCGGAAGGTTGCAGGTTTGATGCCGGGACCGACCAGAGAATTTTGCTGTTGTGTCCTTGGACTAGACACTTAACCTGTCTTGCCAGCTGGTGGTGGTCGGAGGGACCGGTGGCGCCTGTGCTCGGCAGCCTCGCCTCGGTCAGTGCGCCCCAGGGCAGCTGTAGCTACATCGTAGCACATCACCACCAGCGTGTGAATGTGTGAATGACTGATTGTGTTGTGAAGCAACTTGGGGGGGTTGTAGAACCCTAAAAAGTCACTATACAAATACAAACCATTTAAACCTCCACACCATGAAATAAAACAATGATTTCATTTCTTATGTATTTTATTGATAAGGCAATAGCATAGTTTATTTATTTTGCATAGCATAGTTTATTTATATAGCACGTTTAAAATGCAGCATGGGACCTGACCAAAGTGCTGCACAGGCTAAAACAAAACACACCCATTACAAGGAGCTAAAACAAAGGATAAAAATCTCAATCAAAGGCAGAAAAACCATGATGAATACTAAGAACACATTAAAACAATGATACAATAAAACACTAAAACGAGTCACTGTCTAAAAGCCAAAGTGTAAAAGTGGGTCTTTAAACGAGATTTAAAAACCGCCAGAGACGGAGCCTGCCGAACTCCAATGGGCAATGAGTTCCATAGCTTTGGGGCAGCATGGACAAATGCTCGATCCATGCTGATTCAGGATATTGCCCAGAGGCAGAAGGTAGATTGAAAACAGCAATGGCCCAAGAACGGAACCTTGTGGCACCCCCCAAGGCAGTGGAAGACTGGAGGATGCACAGTCACCAATCTGTACAGAGATGGTACGGTTTGATAGGTAGGAACGGAACCATTTATGCGCCACCCCCGTCACCCTAACCCAAGACCCAAGCTGATCCAGTAAAATATGGTGATCGACCGTATCAAAAGCCGCTGAAAGGTCCAGCTGGAGCAGCAATACCCTAGATCCAGAGTCAGATGCCACCAGAATGTCATTTAGCACCCTAATCAAAGCAGACTCAGTGCTATGGTTTGGTCTAAAGGCTGACTGAAACACATCCAGCAACGAGTTGTTGTTCATATGTGCAGAGATCTGACCATGCACAATTTTCTCAAGGACCTTCGAGAGAAACGGGACTTTCGATATAGGGCGGAAGTTCTCATAAGTGGAGGGATCCAAACCAGGTTTTTTCGGCTGAACAACCGCATCTGTGTTAAATGAGAGAAAAAGTTTTGCAACTTAACAATAAAATAAAACAATTATGTAAATTTCATGTAATGATAATGTTCAAGTATTTATTTAATTGTCTGTTTTGTTTTGTGTTTTTTCAGTGAACAGTTTTGATATATTATATATGAACTAAAGATTGCTGGTACAGGGGTAAAAGGAACCAAACATGAAAAGTGGCTTTGTCCTTGATTCTCTGAATGGATTCAAACAGGAAGTGACATCAGGTTTGTAGATGTTTGTGATCAGATCATTTGAGATGCCTTTCAGAAGCCACAAAGTTAGCATGAGACTCTGCTGTGCTCATTAAGAGCAGCTGTGTGGATCAGCTGACTCTGGCAGCAGAGAATCTGCTGACGGCTGCACGGAGGAAGGAGAAAATCCTGAGTTATCAATGATTCTTCTGTCCCGGACTTACCATACCTGTCCTTCTCTTCTTTCATCTGTCCTTATTCCTTTTCCTGCCTTTCCCCCCTTTTTCTTCATCTTTCCTTTCAATTTCTCCTTGAATGCAATGCAGTACAAAAAGGTCAGAGGTTGAAATAGGAGGAATTTCTTGCTATTAGCTGATGGCTGCAAAGAGTTATGAACAAAATGAACAGACTATAAAGAAACTAAATCTGTCCCTAAAAAAAAAGGGAGAAAAAGTAAAAAGCGCCTTTTTTGCAGTTTTGCTCTGACAGCTGAAACGTTAGCCTGACAGGATGGCAAACTGCAACTCAGCAGATCAGGAGGCAGCGAGTCCTCTGTATGTTAAATGTAGTCACATAAAAAAAAGCTTCTTCCAGTTTGTTCTGAAGCTATGCTGCTGCTGCTGCTGCTGTGTGTGTGTGTGTGTGTGTGTGTGTGTGTGTGTGTGTGTGTGTGTGTGTGTGTGTGTGTGTAATTGAATTTCATCTCTGTAAAAGAGAGCTTTGACATTATTGTATAGAGGAAGGATCTGCTGCTCAGCCTTAATGGCACAACTGCAGCAAAATGCAGCAGCATCATCACTGTGATGTCTGACCAATCAGAGAGCTCTGATCGCCCTCGGGTAGTGGTCATGGCTGAGCATTAATTATTTGAAGAATCTCACATCCTCTGAACGTTTTATCTGATGAGTTACTGCTGAACGCAGCAGGCATGCTTGACAAACCCATACCAAGATTCACGACTACAGTAAACAAAAGGAATATATAAACTCTAAAGGAGGTCAACATGCAGACAAAATCAGTTGCACATGGTGCAGACTTTTCTCTTGTTTTCATTTTTTAAAGAAAGTATTTCTTATTGAGCAAGACAACCAAAGTCACATGTAAAAAACTAGTTTTTGTTTTTGAGGTCTTCACTGTCCACTCAAGTAAACAAGTGATCACAATCATCACATTATTCAATCACAACGTGTAGCAGCTTTACTTTTGTTGCTCTTTAGTCACCAAATGTTCCAATATACTCCTGTCTTTTTCACGGTTTGGTCACCGACTCCTCCCAAACTTACTTTTCATTTCATGTATTTTTTTGACTCATGTGATCTAAACTGGAGTCCCAGACCCATTTTGTGGTCATTTCTTTAGAGAAAATATTTCCAAAAACCTTTAAGTGATTTAACAAAGGAAATTGAGAACCCTTGTGAAAATGTCAAGACATTCTAAAAACTCCCTCTTTAATATTTTTTTCCAGTTTGTCATGAATGTTCAACGAGATACCAGTTTTGGTTTGAAATCTAATTTCTGACCAGCTGTGAAAAATTAAATCAACATTAATTCTAAAGTAAATTTGAGTTTTAACAGAAAACACATTATTTTTTGTATCAAAAAGGCAAATATGTTGTTGATGAGCAGTAGTATCAACACGGGTCTACGGCTTCATAGTTTCTACATTTTGAATGAGTCAAAATTAAGCAATAAAGTCAGCGCTGCAAAAAGCAGCAGGCATCTGAGTATTGCGCCTTGAGGGACTCTTTTTCCACCACTGAGGGATTTTACATGATACCTAATGAAACAGTTTGTTACTTTGTTACAGACACGTAATATAAACAACAATGCAAGCAGAGACGATCTATCTGATGATGTAGTGATGAGAAGAATTACGTCTTAGATTAGACCAGAGTGATACTTCATTAATAAAATATTTTGACATTTCATCAGAGCAGTGGAGCTGAAGGATGAGTTTTTAGTTCAGACACAGCTGATCTCTTGTGAGTTTCACTCCATTCCTGTACGAAAAACATACCTTCATCAGGGCAAATGCTATCCTGATCTTTGAGCTAGCTGATTCTTCATAAGACTTCATGCTATTTTTATGAACCTCTGGTTGGTCTACAGCATGTCAGTGAGGACCTGGACCTGTGGTTTGAGTGTTCAGCTGGAGATGTTGTGTTATTCATCTCCTTAGTCATGCTCGGAAACAAAAAAAAAATGCAAATTTCCCAGGGTTGGGAAATCCTCTCTTGGATAGGACTCAGCAGTGCTGAGGGGAGGTCAGCTGTTCCCTGTCTTAGTTTATAACTTAAATCAATGTCCTAGTTGAAGGTTTAATTGTTTTAAATAGCAGGAAATTACTTTAAATAGTCTGTGAAATGTGCTCTGAAAACACAGGGAAATGCATGTTTTTCTGTAAGGAGTGTGGTGGAGCATGTTTGTGGTACGTGAACACCCCTAATCATCACAATTTACTAAAATGGAAAGAAAACAGAGTTCTTTAATAACTTTAATTTACTTCTTTGTCACTTTGGGTCTTAGGCTAATTTGTTATTCACAATTTGCCAATTCTATACATTTTTTCATAATAAATACGTTGTTGTAAGTTTCTGTTTATGCCCCAGCCATCTTTAGTAACTTCTGCAGTTTCATCCTCCTGTAATCACACACACACACACACACACACACACACACACACACACACACACACACACACACACACACACACACACACACACACACACACACACACACACACACACACACACACACAGAATAAGAATTCAGGGAAAAAGTACAGTTTGTAAACTGTTCAATAGTTTCTTGATAAATTGCAGCTGTTAGGTAACATATCTGGATCTCAGATGATATTTAGCATCCAGTTCCACATCTTCAAGATCTTAGACTTAAGGTTTTTCCTCATAATAAACGTTTCTCTATTCAATTGGCTTATTAGTACTTGGTTGGACCTTCATTTTGCTTCAGAGCTGCCCTAATTCTTGGTGGCATAAATCTTACAAGGTGTTTGAAACATTCCTCAGACATTTTGGTCCACAGAGCCTTGATAAAGCTGCTTCAGAATTTTCAGCTGCACATCCATACTGTGAATTTCCTCTTGGTGACTGTAGAGGCTGTATAGAGTTCAGTAATCTTATGTTGAAGAAACCAGTTAGAGCAGCACATTCTCACTCCCAGCGCGTCAAAAACAAATGCTTGGTCAGCCACCCTCCACGTCAGACCCCAGACGCCAAAAGTGCCCTTTTTCGTTACTTATGTGCGAAAAGGGGTTTTTCCTTTATTTGACTGCAGATCCCAATGCAGCGTTACACTGACGCGATGGGATGTCCGCAGCCAGGGCACCAAACAAGCTCATTGTACCTCACCCTAACCTTTTCCTCTTATTTAACCTTCCCCTCACCCCTATCCTAACCTTAACCATCTTTCTAGAGAACACGTTAGTGATGTGTTGGTCGCTCTAAAAGCCGGCTCTATGAAGTGAACGGCGGGAGCCGCCTCGTCATTAGTCGAGTTTGGACCGAGCCAACGCGAGGGGAAGGTTTCAACTACCACGGTGGAGGTTAAAAGTAGAGGGTATGTGCAACCTCCCCCTCGCCAGATGGTATATTCTAACGTTCCCCTTGGGCGGCAAATACGAAAATTCACAGTCAGACTCTGACTGTCAGAGTCAGAATGCATGGGAAACAAACGCTTGATCGCAGTGAGAGTAACGTTTAGGTGGCAAGAGGGTTAAGGTTAGGATGAGGGAGAGGGGAAGGTTATAAATAGTGAAACGTTAAGGTTTAGGTGCGGTTAAACGAGCTGGTTCGGTGCCGCATCAGCGGATATCTAATCACGTCAGTTTTACGCTGCATTGGGATCTGCAGTCAGAAAAGGGAAAAACCCCTTTTCACACATAAGTAACGAAAAAGGGCACTTTTGGCGTCTGGGGTCTGACGTGGAGGGTGGCTGACCAAGCGTTTGTTTCTGACACTAATCCCGGCTTTCCACAGGAGCCGTCAGCGGCTGTCAGCAGCGCGAGTCGGCCGCGTCTCAGGAGCAGCATGTCGCGGCCCTTATGCGCCGGTTCTATTTTCTACGCGCGACGCCTCTGAAACGGGTCAAGTTCGACATTTTTGGGGAAGGAAAGACAGGAAATCGGACGCGAAAATGGAGAGAAGCTCCCGAGATTTTCAGAATAAAGAACGTACTGCCTTCTGGTTGCTTTACTTTTAAAAAACGTTACTAACTGTGCGGCCCCGTGAGAAGTTATCACCTAGCTAGCGGTCTCCTTTGTTTTTCAGGTCCGTATTGGCGATTTTAAAACGGACAGAACATAAAACACAAACCATGTTGTAGTTTTCTCCTGCTTGTTGTTGTGTTTACTGACGAAGTCACTCGTGTGACTTCGTGCTCTGTCGGTGACAGCTGCTCCCCTGCTGCTTCGCGTCTCGTGGGAAGGGCCAAGCAGCAGCTTACGCGAGCAAGACGTGCTGCTGTAGTAACGTGCTGCTGACGGCTCCCATGGAAAGCCGGGGTTAGGGTGTGAGAATGTGTTGGTTAGAGATGATCTGAGCTTTGTGACATGGTGCTTTATCCTGCTGGAAATGGCCATCAGAAGATGGATCCACTGTGGTCATAAAGGGATACAGAAGTGTGATCTACTGCTGATGGTGTAGCTCTCAGTCATCCTGGACATGATCATCCTGAGAGTTGTAGCTGAAAACAGCTGGACGTTTCTGGATATGTTGGAGACATTTAGCCTCTCATCCCAGAGGCTTCTTCCAGACTTTGTGGTCAGAAACAAACACACTGGTTGTGCTGCAAGTCTTTTTCTTTTTTTCTCCAAAACACGTTTCTGTCTAAATGAAGGTGATGCTTTTGTTGTTCATAGAATTAGAATTCATGTTGAAGTTAAGATTATTTCATCAAGTAGGACCTGTGGTTAGCTAGCTCATATAAAACATGTCATGTCTTAAAAGAATTGGGATCGGGAATCGATAGGAACCGGAATTGAAACAAGGAATTGGAATCATTCAAAATGAAACGATAGCCAACACTTTAAGTGAATATTGTTTTTTAAATATATTTTATGTGCAGTTTTTTAGGGCTTTTATGTTTTCTGTAAATATTGGTATGCTGAAAATCATTTAATGTTTTGCATAAAGCATAAAGTTTTGGTTAGTAATTGATTGGGGGAATAACAAATGACTGAATTGGATAGTGTTGATCAGGCAGAGCTTTGCTGCCAGCGTTCCATGCACAGTGGCTTCAAACACGTATATAATAGTGTTGGTTTTTACGTAAACCATTGGATGAAATTAAACAAACTGACTGAGCTCTAGTTAAGGCTCTTGCAATAGTTTGTGCATGTGTATGTGCGTGCGTGTGTGTGTAATTGTGTTTGGGGGAGAGTACATTGGAACTTTGTCCCCCCCAGTTTGAAAATCCTATCTGCACCCCTGGATGTAGCCCATCTGGAGAGAGGCATTGTGGTTCAGAGATACTGATCTGCAGACTTTTATTGGAACTGCTGGTTACTGTTATCTTGCTCACATCTCCAACCAATCTGCCCGTTCTTTTCAGACCATTTTCTGTGAACCCCAGAGATGATTATGGGTTCAGCCAAAACTTAGACCAGGCCATCTGGCACCCACAACCACACCAGTCTTTTCTTCCTTCTGCTGGTCAGTTTAAACCTCATGAACTTCTCTAGATACCTAAATGTGTCAAGCTTTTGTCATGTGATTGGCTGATTGACTAATTGAACAGGTGTGTTATTGGTGACTGCGCTTCTGTTTAGTTAAACTGACCTTCATTCAGTCTGCCGCATTTCTGAAGCTAAACTCAGAACCATTCTTTAACTCACTGTTGGCAGTTTGCTGAACATGAAGCTGCTATTGACAAAGTCCGAGTTTCTATCGTGCCTGTCTGCTGCCTCTCCTCCTCTTGGTGTCTTTGGTGTTTAAGCGTTCAGGTAAGAGGAGCTGGGGAGGAAGTATCTCCTCCTGCTTCTCCTGTAAGACGACACATAACCCGCTCCCTTTAGCGTCTGACCGGTGGCTGTTTGTTAACCAACCCTGACCCGCCAGCGAAGTGGATGGGGAAGAGGTTTCAGTTTGCAGGGTTTGTGTTCACCTTCACACACCACACTGCTCCTTCCCTCTGTCAATATTGGTGAATTTACATGCCATGACCTCTGACCTCGGCCTTCCTCACCTGCTAAGAAACAGGTCACGAAGAGAGAAGGAGGACTTTAGTTTGTGTTTGTGTTTAAATGTTAAAGTCACAGTGATGAAGGTGTCATTCCCAGCTGTGTGTGTGTGTGTGTGTGTGTGTGTGTGTGTGTGTGTGTGTGTGTGTGTGTGTCTCCTGTTTGAGATTCCGCTCATCTGTTATCCGACTCCATCCAGGAAATCCAAAGCAAGAAGGATGGAAATACACAAATGGGAGAATGTGACTTTGAGTTAGTTTCATTTAAACGTGTTTCCTGGACTTCTTTTCTCCTCAGACTTTGGATCGTTTTTTTTTCTTCATTTTAAATCACAGAAGTTTCTGGAGTTGGACCATTTGACTCCACAACCACATTTTTATTTACATAAGTTTTCCAAAAATGTTAACTATTCACAAACATGCTAATATGACTAATAACCACAAATTGTTTTTCTGTTATCATAAACAGAATCATTATAAGTCTCTGTGTTGCTAGATTTGTGAACCTATGTAAGGTTTTAGTCCTCCAACTTGTGTCATTAGAAACCAGTTCTTGCTGTTGGTAATTTACTGGTTTCTGATAAACAGATTTAATTTAAAAAAAAGATTCCACTAATGTCATGCCGTTTCTTCCCTGTGTGAATTTTAACCTTCCGCTGTGCAAAGTCTTCACCTGGTTAAACCAGCCCTGTCAGAAAGGCACACAGAATTCGGTTTCACATTTTAGGACCCAGTCCCACTGCAGTTGGTGTGGTCCTGATACAGCACTTTGGTTCACAGTCAAACTTTATTTACCACCTAAATCCACCTAAACCATTAAAGTCCTCTTTTTTTCCAGAAATGTCAAAGAACATTTTTTTTAGACCAGCTCTCCCTAAATGTGTAACACATTTTATTGTAAAAATTCATCTCAGAATTTGTTTCATGTAAAATGTTTAAATATTATTTCAATAATCTAAAATAATTGGGCTTGTTCCCAGTGAGAGTTGGACTCCGCCAAGGCTGCCCTTTGTCACTGATTCTGTTCATAACTTTTATGGACAGGATTTCTAAGAGCAGCCGAGGTGTTGAGAGCATCTGTTTTGGTGGCCTGAGGATCAGGTCTCTCATTTTTGCAGAGGATGTGGTCCTGTTGGCTTCATCAGAAGATGATCTTTGGCTTTCGTTGGAGCGGTTCCCAGCTGAGTGTGAAGCAGCTGGGATGAGAATCAGCTCCTCTAAATCTGAGGTCCTGCCCCAAGTGGAGGAGTTTAAGTATCTCGATGTCTTGTTCACGAGTGAGGGAAAACTGAAGCGTGAGATCGATAGGTGGATTGGTGCTGCATCTGCAGTGATATGGGCAATATACCAGTCTGTTGTGGTGAAGAGAGAGCTGAGCCAGAAGGCAAAGCTCTCAATCTACCCTCACCTATGGTGACGAGCTTTGGGTAGTGACTGAAAGAATGAGATTGCAGATACAAGCGGCCGAAATGAGTTTTCTCTGCAGAGTGGCTGGGCTCTCCTTTAGAGATAGGGTGAGAAGCCCGGTCATCCGGGAGGGGCTCGGAGTAGACCTGCTGCTCCTCCACATCGAGATGATCCAGTTGAAGTAACTTGGGCATCTGGTCAGCCCGAACCACAGCCCTTTCCCTAATTCTTTCAGGATGCTGTCAGATCTGGTGAGGTTTTTCCAGGCACGTCCAACTAAGGAGACCTAACGGTAGACCCAGGACATGTTTGAGGGACCGTTTCTCTCACCTGGCCAGGGAACTTGGGATTCCTCCAGAAGAGCTGGCCCAAGTGGCTGGGGAGACGAAAGTCTGGGCCTCTCGACTTAGGCTACTGCCCCTGAGACCTAACTCCAGATAAGAGGATGAAAATGGATGGATAATCTAAAATATTTAGAATTCTGAAAAATTCAGGAAAACACATTCAGGCTTTGAGCTTCTCTTGGTAAATCATCTATAACCACTCAGAATTTCAACTTGCTGAAAACCAAACCCGTTCATCAGAGTTTATATTTCCAACTCTTGTTACCAAAGCTACTAGTTAAAATATCCAATTAAACTGACTTTATTTCTGCTTTGAACTGCAGCTTTTCATTAAGACAGTAAATGTGTAGCATTAAAGATGGGGGCATAGAGGAGAACATTACCCTGATGAAAGCCATAAAACTTACATCAGACGCTACTTCTAATGGATTCTACCTGGTGGGTGGGGCTTATTCCTTTATTTATCTTTCCATTCATCCATGTATCCATCTGTCTGTCTGTCTGTCCTTGCAGCTGCCAGCTGGCAGCACCTCTGTGGACTCATCAATAAGACCGACAGATTGGAGATTGATGACAGTAGCTAACAGAGAAGAAGCTGTCGGTCTGACGGATTATCTTCCAGCAAAGACTCAGAGACATTTTGAAGCTGCAATAAGCAAAAAGAAACAATGCAGGCAGTTTAGGCTGCTGGTTTCCCTCCATTAACGGTGTTTCTGCTAAACTAAGCTAATCCAGTCTTTCCTTCTGCCCATCCGTGCACATGTGTGTATGTGTGTGTGTGTGTGTGTGTGTGTGTGTGTGTGTGTAATCTACAGCCTTTTCCTGTACTGTGACAAGGTAAAATTTACTAGTAAATCTTCCGCTTGGTTTCATAAAAGAACGGTTTTCGTGAAACAATAAAGCCTTTTGTTAATGGCGAGTGTTTCATTTAAAGTAAAGTGAGATAGTTGTATTGTGTGTGAACTCTGAAATGTTTCCTGCTAAAGTTAGAATGTCACTGGGTTGCAACACTTTGTGATAGTTGAAGAGACAAAATTAGGATGAAAATGTGCTTGGGAAGAAACTGTAATATTGTATTTAATGAAACGTTTCTGCAGAAGTTGTGCAAATGTTTTTGCAGTTGCATAGTCATTTTTGATTTGGTCTCATACTCCTCCAAAGTCAGTCATTTCTGACTCTGACAGTAAGTAAGTAAGTAAGTAAGTAAGTAAGTAAGTAAAAGTTTATTTATAGAGCGCCTTTCTCAGATATGAATCACAAAGCGCTGTACAACATGATAAAGATCAGGGCAAATACCTCTAACCAATAAAAACATCAGAAAAACAATAGCAGTGATAAACGTAGAAACGTAGACAGTCAAGTTAAAGGTTCGTGCACGTAATCTTCTAATTATTTTGACAGTCAGTTGCACAAAATTTTAGACCAAACGTGTTTTTATGAGTGCACAACATGTAATAATCAGTCTAAAACTAGGGAGAAAAGGAACAGAAACAAAAAGGCAAAAACCCTGGAATATTAAATAATTAAAAAACAAAAGACCAACTCTAGTGATTTTAAAAAGGATTTGGAATCCAAACCAAAAAAAAAATGCTTTGAAACTTTTTGTAATTTTATTGCTTTAGTTTATGATTTTTTTGTGTGTGTTGATGAGTCTTGAGATGAAGCTGTTTGCTGCTGGCAAGGATTTTAAGTCTTGTTTTTGAGTTTTTACACTAAACGAAGCTGCAGACTCCATGCAGACTCATGTTTACAACACAAACACCAGAAGACTGAACTTTGAAACACAAACACAAGAAGGGCTCACATCTGAATCACAACACAAAAGCTTTGCCAGGAAGTTAAAATGAGGATGCGGGTGGATCCCTAAAGATATATGGGACTAATTATTCTGCTGTTTTAATCAGAAACGTACAGCCTGATGTCGGTGGGACTTCAGTCAGAATGCAAAGAGGACAAATGAAAGACACATTTTATGTTTAATATCAAGGAGAGAGAGAGAGAGAGAGAGAGAGAGAGAGAGAGAGAGAGAGAGAGAGAGAGAGAGAGAGAGAGAGAGAGAGAGAGAGAGAGAGAGAGAGAGAGAGAGAGAGAGAGAGAGAGAGAGAGAGAGAGAGAGAGAGAGAGAGAGAGAGAGAGAGAGAGAGAGTAAACAAGAGCAGGAAAAGCTGCTGAGGAAATTTCCTCTGAGCCAAAAGTTCCATCAGAGGAAGTCCACACTGACTCTGTGTGTGTGTGTGTGTGTGTGTGTGTGTGTGTGTGATAGTTAAAGAAAGGCTTGGTCATCATCAGCAAGAAGGATGTTAATGAGCACCAAGAAGGAGGCAGGGTGAAGCTGTTGATTGATGTTTATCTCAGCTGTTTGATGTTTGTGTTGTGTTTATTGTTGTTTGTTTTGGGGGGAAAATAAAGACCAATGTAATATGAGGTACCTGCAGCTTTTAGTTGTACAGGCGCTGTTAATAAAATTAGAATAACATTTCAGTAATTCCATTCAAAAAGTGAAACTTGTATATTAGAATCATTGATTACACACATACTGATATATATCAAATGATTATTTCTTTAGTTTTGATGATTATAACTGACAACTAATCAAAATCCCAAATTCAGTATCTCAGAATATGAGAATGTTAATTAAGACTAATGCAAAAAAATACACACACACACACACACACACACACACACACATATATATATATATATTAAATGTTGGCCAACTGAAAAGTATGAGCATATACAGCACTCAATATTTTGTTGAGGATCCTTTGGCCTGGATTACTGCAGCAATGAGGCGTGGCATGGAGTCCATCAGTTTGTGGCACTGCTCGGTGTTATGAGAGCCCATGCTGCTCTAATTGTGGCCTTCAGCTCTTCTGAATTTTTTGGTCTGGCGTATTGCATCTTCCTCTTAACAATACTACATAGATTTTCTATGTGGTTAAGGCCAGGAGATGTTGCTGGCCAATCAAGAACAGGGATACCATGGTCCATAAACCAGGTACTGGTAGCTTTGGCACTGTGTGCAGGTGCCAAGTCCTGTTGGAAAATTAAATTTGAATCTCCATAAAATTGGTCAGCAGCAGGAAGCATGAAGTGATCTAAAACTTCCTGGTAGATAACTGTGGTGACCTTGGACTTGAGAAAACACAATGGACCAACACCAGCAGATGACACGGCACCCCAAACCATCACTGACTGTGGAAACTTTACACTGGACCTCAAGCAATGTGGATTCTGTGCTTCTCCTCTCTTTTTTCAGACTCTAGGACCTTGATTTCCAAAGGAAATGCAGCATTTACTTTAATCAAATACCATAACTTTGGACCACTTAGCAGTAGTCCAGTCCTTTTTGTCTTGAGCACAGGAGAGATGCTTCTGATGCTGTCTCTTGTTCAAGAGTGGCTTGACACAAGAAATGTGACAGCTGAAACCATGTCTTGCATATGTCTGCATGGTGGTTCTTGAAGCATTGACTCCAGCTCCAGTCAACTCTTTGTGAATCTCCCCAACATTTTTGAATGGGGTTTGTTTCTCAGTTCTCTCCAGGATGCTGTTATCCCTGTTGATGTACACTTTTCTACCACATCTTGTCCTTCTCTTCACCCCTCTGTTAATGTGCTTGGACACAGAACTCTGTGAGCCAGCCTCTTTAGTAATTATTTTTGTGTCTTGCCCTACTTGTGCAAGGTGTCTTTTAGACAACTGTGAAGTCAGCAGTCTTCCCCATGATTGTGTAGCCTACAGAACCAGACTGAGAAACCATTTAAAGGCTTTTGCATGTGTTTTGAGTTAATTAATTGATTAGAGTGTGGCACCAGAGGTTTTCATAATTGAAATATGAATTAAAATAAAAATTCTATGACAACGCGAAAGTATTCTCAGCCACTTTAATCAACAGATGAGAACAATGAGCTACAAAAAACTCAACAATCAGACTTTCAGATTCCTTATTCACTGAGAGCAAGCTAAATGTGGATAAAATATTTAAAATGTTCACAGAACTGTTGCACCAGTGCTTTGAAACTGCTGTTCATAGAGTCGTCCATGATTGATTGAAACGTTTCTTTGAACATAAGACAAAATATAAAAAAAAAATCAATGAACATAGTAGTTCCATGGAGCTAAAAGTGATTCACTTCTGGAGAAAACTATTTTAAAGATGGCCGCCATTGCTTATCAACATTACAACATGCTAACAAAGTTAAAACGATCAAATTTAAGGATCTAAAATTGGCGGTGCTGGTAGTTGAGATGGTACCAATCACTGCTTTCAAGATTCGTCAAACGCTAACAAATATCAATACATTTTCAACATAATCCTAGTTTAAAGCACTGGCGTGGAATTCTACTGGTCAGAGGCAACTGGACTTCTTTCTTTCCTTAAATATGTTCCAGTTCAGACCACAGGAGCCTGACGTTGGGGAGTTAAAACGCATGCCCTGTCCAAACGTAGCCGGGTATCTCCCAAAACAAAGATACGTTTCTACAGTTCAGCCTGTCATTCACATGAAAACGCAGATTTACACAATGAAAACAAATCATTTTAAAATTCCGGCCAAAGTGAAGAGTTTCATTTTCTCAGTTTTAGACGTTTCTGTGTGGGCAGAAAGAACTGGAGTTTTAGGTTTCCCAGCGTCACTGTATGTGACAAAATTGCCGATGGGCCTTGTGTGTTTACACTACAACATGGATGCCCACTGAGCTGTGCTTGTATTATCAAGCTAAATTCAACTAGAGCCCTTTTTACAAAACAATGCCGTCAATTTGCCTCAACGCCGTGGCGGCATCAGGGACCCTTTTGGTCGTTTATAAGATCAGACCGTGGTGGTAATGTGGCGCCATCGTGGCAATTTTATAAAAGATTAGGCGATGGCGGCATAAAGGGAGTATGGGGGCGGTCTCTGTGCTGCTGCAGACTTCCATTTATCTTGGACATAACTTGCTTTTTATTGTGATTGAAGTTGTGATCGTTAATTTTTTTTAACAAGCAGCTCTTAAAGGTGTCTGTCCCCATCAGTCCCTGTGCAGTCTCTGGTGATCTGAGCTTCAGTGCTAACAGAGAGGCTTATGGAGCACTGCGGCGCTCCAGTTTGTCATCTCAGCTGATTTTGTTCAAAAAGCAAACCTTACTGCCTGTGTTTACTTTCATTTTCAATAAATTTGCCAGCCGGAGCTCAGCAATAACTCCCCACGTCATCATGACATCTGCCTCTGTTGCGCCAGGGTGTATACGAGAGACCATTAGTGTAATATTACTACCAAGTGAGGCGGAACGAATGCCGCAAAATTTGTGCAACGCCATGCTGGCATGGCATGTTTATAGGCATACCATTGCGGTAATATTACACCGGTATACTGGCATGGTGTGTCTTGTAAAAAGAGCTTAGTAGTTAAACTAGTTAAAAAACTACATACAGTACCTCCTTATCCGTCCACACAAACAAGCAAGGCACCACGTTTTATGTTTTATTGAAGTTGAAGTTGCAGGATGAAGAAATGGATGGGATTCGGGGTAACTGCTGCCACCTACAGATCTGGCATGCCTATGAAGTGCTTAACAAGGCACTTATGCGGTTACGTGTGGATGGAGTTTTATCTAAAAACGAGATAGTGTGGACGCTATGTTTTGGGAGGGTGGATATTTGTTTAAAAAAGTAAATGGCTACGTGTGGACAAGATCTCATACCAAGAAAAAAGACAACTGGGTGAAAAACATTTAAATAGTTCTGTTCTTAAGATCTAGTTTTACTCTTCTGTCACACAGCAAAGGCCTTTTGAATCATCGCTCAGCTGTCTTTTCCAAACAAAGATGTCACCTGAAAACCATCAGTGAACCTGGCATTTAACGTCAACCATCACAAAGTCTGTTAGAGGTGACTGAGGGATGTTTTTGACTGTATCTCAGCTGCTGACCATCGCCCTTTTCTAAAAGCTCAGTTTACCCTAAACATGCTGAAAAGCCGAGCTTGGCTTCTCCTATTTAAACTCTCTTTGTTTTTTGCAGTAGACTTGCTGTTTTAGTCCCAACAGATGACTGAAATAGAGAAAAAGATGCAGTTTTAATCAGTTAGCTGCTGCTGACTGTGTTCACATCCTTGATATTCCTTGACTTTCAGACGGTAACTCTCAGAGCTAGAGGGATTCCTCTGCAGGAGCACAGGGAGCGCTTGTTTTTTCCTCCTGTTGAGGCTCATCCATTGTTGTCTTGTTCCTTCCGGTGTATATGTATGAACCTGTGTGGGAAGGGGAGATCCTCCATAGGGGATGCCGTGAACATTCAAACTGCAGCCCACAAATGTCCCGTAAAGCTGCTTTGTCTTGAACAGGAAGTGATGGCATCACTTCCTGTTCAGACTGGGAAAAGGTGAAGCTGGAGACCAGTGTTCAGAGAACCATTCCATACTTTTTTTTATAGCACATTTAAAACGCAGCATGGGAGCTGCCCAAAGTGCTGCACAGGCTGGACCAAACATGACCAATCAAAGCAACAACAACAGAAGATAAAAATACATATCAATAAAAGCAAATAATAAAAAGAGTAATACTAAGAATACAACAAAAACTATAACACAATAAAACACTAAAACGAGTCATGGTCTAAAAGCCAAATCATAGAAGTAGGTCTTTAAACGAGACTTAAAAAACCGCCAATGATGGAGGCTGTCGGACTATGATAGGTAGAGAGTTCCACAGCTTTGAGGCAGCATGGACCAATGCTCGTTCACCCCGTGATTTGTAACGCACCTGGGGAGTGCAAAGCAGCAGGAGGTCAGCCGACCTCAACGTGCGCGTGGGTACAAAGGGAGTGAGCAGGTCAGAGAGATAGGGAGGTGCCAGGTCATTGAGTGCTTTAAAGACAAGAGTCAATAGCTTAAACTGTACTTGGAAAATGACAGGGAGCCAGTGAAGATGTTCCAGGACAGGGGTAACATGGCAACGTCGGTGCGTATTTGTCAAGAACCTGGCAGCAGCATTCTGGACAGCCTGCAGCCGAATCAGGGCAGAGACCGGAGCACCAACTAGGAGGGTGTTTGCATAGTCCAGGCGAGATGTAATGAAAGCATGTATGACTGACTCCGAATGTCTCCGCTTCAAGATTAGTCTGAGGCGAGTAAGGCAGCAAAGCTGGTAAAAGCAGGACCTCACTACTGAGTTAATCTGTGGGGCCATTGAGAATTCAGCATCTAGCTTCACCTCAAGACTGTTTGGGGTTGAAGGTAAAAAGGTCACAAACAGAGTGACAGCCATGGTGATTGCGGGGGTCAAAAACAATAGACTCAGCCTTCATTTTGTTTAACTTTAAGAAATTTGATGCCAGCCAGCCCTTCACATCTTCTAAACATGATAAATGACCCACACTTGTATAGCACCTCTCAGAGTAAGGACTCCAAAGCACTTTACAATACAGTGTATCATTCATCCATTCACACACACATTCACACACTGATGGTGATGAGCTATGATGTAGCCACAGCTGCCCTGGGGCGCACTGACAGAGGCGAGCCTGCCGATCACAGGCGCCACCGGTCTCTCTGACCACCACCAGCAAATCACGAGCCCGCATTATCCTCATCCATTACTACATATATTTGGCAGTCATCAACATAAATGTGATAGCTCAGGACAGGCTGATTCAGGATTTTGCCCAGTGGCAGAAGGTAGATAGAAAAAAGCAGTGGCCCAATAATGGAGCCTTGTTGCACCACCCCAAGGAAGTGGGAAACAGGAGGATGCACAGTAGGAGCGGAACAATTGATGTGCCCCTCCCCATCACCCCAACCCAAGACCCAAGCCGGTCCAATAAAATATGGTGATCGACCGCATCAAAAGCCGCGGAGAGGTCCAGCAGGAGCAGCAGTACCCTAGACCCAGAGTCAGATGCCACCAGAATGTTATTTAGCACCCTAATCAAAGCAGACTCAATGCTATGGTGTGACCTGAAGGCAGACTGAAACACATCCAACAATGAGTTGCTGTCCATATGTGCAGAAATCTGTCCACAAACAATTTTCTCCAGGACATTTCGAGAGGAACGGGACTTTTGACATAGGGCGGAAGTTCTCATTAATGGAGTGATCCGGACCAGGTACCTTCAATATCAGCTGAACAACTGCATCTTTAAAAACCTTAAGGAACACTCTAGTGCTGAGGCTAATGCTAAAAATGTTCATGAGTGCCGGGCTCAGTACAGACACCGAGTCACGCACCAATTTAGCCGGGATGCAGTCTACCGAAGAGCCAGCTCACTTCACGGAGCTAATCATTTTCACTAAGTCAGCAAGCTGAACTGAAGCAAAGTCCGAGAAGACAGGTGGGCCAGGCGGTTCCACATGGATGGTGTGTATTTGAGGCTGGAGGCTAAGCCTAAAATCAAGGATCTTGGTTAGGAAAAAGCTCTGTAGCTCCATGCACAAAGCAACAGTGGGAATGAGCCCATCAGACTCATTTAACAGCAGTACGGAGTTAACCCCTTAAATTTCCAGGTTTATTGAATGCAATGGGGTTTAGTCCCACGGGCAGGACGCTGGAATGCTTAGTGCTGTACAGCCTAGACTGGCCTCCGTGATGCAGTGAAATGATGGTAGAAAAGTAGGTGCTACGAGCAGATCTAACTGCTCTCTGGTAGCGTGAAAGTGCATCAACCAGGAGCAGCCGAGAGCATGACAGTCTGTCTATCTTCCACCTCCGGTCCAGTACCCTGCACTGTCCCCAGTGAGTCGTGGTGGATGACTGCTTATACTGAGCCAGGATCCTCTGGAGGTTTCTTCCTGTTAAAAGAGAGTTTTCCTCTCCACTGTTGCTAAATGCTTGCTTAGTATGAGGATTGCTGTATTTACAGCAATTTGCTGGGTTCCTTATATAGGAAACATTTTTTCTGATTGGCTTAATGAACTGACCTGGATTGGAATGTTTATTATGTGAAGTGCCTTGAGACGACTCTTGTCGTGATTTGGCGCTATATAAATAAACTTGAATTGAATTGAACTGTCGCCTGAGGCTACAGGTGTAATCATTTAGCCAAGGGTCGGATGTTGCCTGTTTCCGCCTCGGTCTCAGAGGGGCAACAGCGTCCAGAGCAGCAGAGCAGGTCACATTGAACTGATGCAGAAGGCCATCTACATCCATGCAGGAAACTGCAGGGGCGGAGCGAGGGCATCAGTGTCTAAAACAGACAGGAAGTTGGAAGTCGCACTTGGAGATAAGCGCCTGGAGTAACCAGCAGACCGTCGCCGAGCTAGAGGAAGGAGACGTGAGATGCTGAACATGATCACAGCATGGTCAGAAAACCCCACAGGATCCACAAATAAATCATGCACATCCAGGCCAAAAGATAAAACCAAATCCAGGATGTGAGAGCCAGCATGTGTGGGGTCATTTACCAATTTCTGTAGTCCAAATGAGTCTAAAACATTGTTAAAGTCCCTCATGACTGGTTTCAGATGGCAGCACATGTGGATATTAAAATCTCCCAAATGAAAGAGTACTTTCAGGAGGCTGTTAAATACTTAAAGTGAGGGTCAAGGCCTGGGTGGAGACGTATTTCATCCACATTTCCTGTTAGGAAAACGCTTCTGAAAGAGGCGTTGCCTGGAAGACAGAGAGAGCGGCACAGAGGCAGTGATAGACCGCGCCCCCCTCAACCCCCCTGCATGCGCTATCGGAGTTTCTCAATCTAAAAACGAGTGCACACACTAATAGTGGACTTACCGCTCAGGATAAAGCAGACACAGACTCTGCAGAATTCTGGAGGATTTCCTGTTAACCACGATCATTAGATGAAAAAGGGGGGAGGACTTCTTTTTTTCAAGGAGGTGAGCGACTCAGAGCGCTAATGTGTCATATCGGCAGGTGAGTGGCTGAGCCAGGTGGAGGTGCGGCTGCCTCACCTGGAGACCAGTGCAGTGCAGCCACGTAATAATTTTTCAGCTTAACCCTCAGCCACAGCTGGTTCAACATGAATGTGGAGCAGAGTTTTAACCTGAAGACGGAGATATAATTATGGTTTTGGGCTGAAATATTAAATTTAAAGTAAGTTGCACCAAACTGCCACACTAATGATTACGCATGTGGACCGCGCCGTTAGACACTCATCTACACAGGTTATCAGTAAAAAAAGTTCCTTTGGGCGTTACTTGCTCGGGGTTACTCTGAAATGTGACATTTTTCCATTATGAACTGATATTTTAATCATAGGAGAAGAAAAAAGTTCAAATTTCCATAAATATGTCAAAAATGGGAAAAACGTCTAAAGTTTAGTTAAAAACTTTTAATTATCATTTTACGATGAAAGTTGAAATGTCAACTCTGTGTCAAGAATTTAAAAAGAAATATTAAAGTTGAAATGTCAAGATTAAGGATGAAATGTTGAGGGAAAAGGTCTTTGTTTTATTTCATAATTTTTTTTTTAATGTAATGAGACCAAAACTGGCAGAAAACAAGCCGGTACACAAAGATTTACATTCACCATAGTTGAGCAGTAGAGATTAAAGTCAGTTTGAGATAAAATTAAATAAATAAATAAAATCCTCATATCTTTTTGTTTTTTTTTTACCTTTGGCCCTTCTCAGCTGCCGTACAGCTGAGAACCTCCAGTTACATGAAACAGAAATATTTTTAACTTCTAAGCTACTGACAGATGATGGTCTGGTTTAAATCTGAGCCTCGTGTCAACACACACTCATGCATTTTGTCCAATCAGCTGCTGTGGGTTTTTAAAAGATTCCTTATATTGACGGATGCTCTATCTCACACACCCTGCTTCAACACTCTGTGTGTGTGTGTGTGTGTGTGTGTGTGTGTATGCAGGTGATTTGTCTAAGTCAGCGCTCACTCTGCCGACCGCTGCAGTTGAATCCTAATTTAGTCTCTTTTCTTGTCAAAGAGTTGCTGTTCATTCGGAGGACGAAAGAAGCAGGGAGAAGTCATTTTCTCCTTTCCTTCCATTCAGCCTTCTGTCCTCCTTCCTTCCCCCCTCAGGTGCTTTTGGTTTAATGTGCTTGCAGATTTAAGCCATGGATGCAGAATTAGCAAATCTGTCCAGTTAGATTAAACAGCTTCATCACAACGCTGACTCGTCCTTTTGTTCTGCTTTAATTGTTTATTTCAGCCATGACATCATCATTATTATTATTATTCATAACTTATTTGAGCTTGTCCTTTCGAGAAACAATGAAAGGATTTGCTGGATTTATTCTTAAAACTCAAAATACTACAAATATATAGCATCTCACTAACTTGGGATGCTGAGTGATGAATATTCAACTTTAGTTTATTTTTTCATTCAGTTCTTTGAGTTGAAGTTACTTTTTTATTTGAGTCTTTCTTTAGTTTTATATTTTTCAGGTTTTATTTAGTGAAGTCTGGTCCTCAGAACCTTTGCAGCCAGACCTTTTTGTGATTGGTGGCACTGTGCACAATGGATAAAGTTAACAAATGTATTTATTTATTTATTTATTTAAATCAAGTTCTGAGTGAAAAGTAATATTGAAAGGAAAGTTATTATTATCAGATATCACTAATTTAATAATGAAATTCTGGTGAGAAACCAGCTGAACTTTTATTTCCTGTCTGACTGAACCAACAAACTTCAAAGCATTCTTAATGTCATAAACCATTTCTCACACCAGTAAACACAACACTTCTCTCCAGTTTTTGGTTCCCAACAGAGGCTCCATCTTTCCGCTCTCCTCTCTGTCATTAGAGCGTCTCAAGAATGTCGTCGTTGGGTAAACCACAACTTTCTCATGGCTCCTCCCACTCCAGTTCATTTTCTGTCAATATGCCCCTTTTAACCACTGCTCCCAGTCGCACCAGGAACACATTCCTGTTGGAGCTGCTTTGACGTGTGAAAGGAATGAAGTGAGGAGGAGGAGGAGTGAACTGAGTGGAGGAGTAAGGATGAAGACGGAGAGGGTAATGCAGTGTGATGTATTAATCAGTCAGAGGTAATTGAGAGGCAGAGTGAGGACCAGGCCAGCGAGCTGTCCTCCATCACTGTCTCGTTCTGTGTCTCTGTGTAAACACTGTTACTGTACCACCTGAATATTAATACCCCCCACCACCATACACACACACACACACACACACACACACACACACACACACACACACACACACACACACACACACACACACACACACACACACACACACACACACACACACATGTGTTTGCACCACTCTGCTGCTTGTTTTCTGGCTCCAGCATCACCTCGACTTGGTGAAAGTGTGTGTTCGTGTTCTGGCTGACTCTCAGTTTGACCTCCTGATTTTTATTTTTGTTAAAAAACAGTTCAGCTTATTTTTGTAAGAAACCAATTTATCGGCTGTCAGGATCAATACTACCTCATACATACACACACCTTAGCTTAGCTCAGCCTTGCCTAGTAGGGAGGAGAGGCTCTCAGCCTGCTCACCAACTGATTACAGCTCTCATTCACTCGTTATTTAAACACATTTGTTGGGGTCGCTATTAGAAATGAATATTGTGTGAGTTATTTGCTGTGGAACAAATCGTTGGTGCTCCTGTTTCAGGAAGTAGAAGTTATTCAGAGGAGTGGGGGATAGAAAACTGCTGGATTTGGAATCTTAAGCACTATTGTTCATGATATTTGAACAATCTCTCCTCTGATTGGCTAACAGCATGCAACCCTACTCTTCCACTGCCTCAATTAATTCTGCAGCGTAGATGTTTTATCTCTACTTATAACACAAACCTGAACGTGGTGGAGTTGCTAATGCTAATGGTTAGCTTCTGCTAGCTGCAATGTGCTCTGCTCTCTCCTGGATGCTAAAACAACAACAGCCTTCCTCGTCTAGAGCCAAGATGAGTTCAGGAATGCTATTTTTCAGTGTGATGTAGATCTGAGAGGCTTTTATGAACCATGCATTTTCCTGTTGTTTTGTTAGAGGCTATTGCAGGAAATAGGGTTAGAAGACTATTTTCACGTTCAGGCTTCATGTGAAACCAATTGTGTTTGAACAAGTAAAAATCAGTTTCTGAGTAAACTGGCTCTTTAAAGGAGGACAATGAAGCTTTTATTCTTTATGTTGTAAATAAAACGTTTGCCACAAACGCTTGAGGCGAGATCAGACGGAACAGAGAAGTAAATAGAACAGTTGAAAATGTTATGTTCTCTGAAGACGCCAAGTCTTGTTTTGTTAAATCCTTTTTTCCCTTGTTGTTACCTCCTCCGTTTCAAAATAAAATCAGGTGTTTTACATCAGAGAAACATCTAGACTATCCTGTTTGACTTTGCTCTTGACTAACATAACATCTCTTTTTGCCCTCTCAACAATCCCCTGCTGTTCTTGTTCTTGCTCTAATAACGTTTGGTAAGGTTTGGGAGGCCTCTTAAACATCTAGAGCCACTCTGCTACGAAGGACACTCGGAAATGAGAAGTTTCAGATTTTATTTTAGTTGCGTTCTTCCTTCTTCTACATCTGAATGTTACCACGTCGTCCTTGTCTCAGCTCTGTCAAGAGGATCTCAGTGTTCCCAGGCCAGGGTGGATGAATAATCTCTCCAGTTTCTTTGACTGGTTTAATGATCTTCCTCTCTGTAGAGGAAGAATCTGAAAATCACTTTAGTCTCTCCTTGGGGAATGCTGTTTTTCTCCCAACCGTTTTATTTGAGACACATTATGGTTTCTGATTCTTTCTAGTAATAATCTCATTCTCGTTGCCGCATGGCTATGCTTTGGGTTTAGCATGACCACTCAATTAGCAACGGGCACTTTAAACTGCATTAAAAGTATCAGTAACGATTATAGCATCACTTTGCGGAGCTGTTTTTTCCCCCCTCCTGAATCAGATAGGACCGTTGTTCCTTTAAGCTGCTGGCCCGCTCCGTTAACAGCTTCACCACGCAGCAACACAAACACTCAGATGGAAGATAATTGGATAATAAGTTAGGAGACATTGTGCCTTTCCCAATCGCTTTAATTTATTTCTCTGTTTATCAGGAAGAGTTTCTCCACTCTCTGGCTGACGCGCCTCATTATTCACTCTCACACTAATCACTAAATACACAGCAACATAAAGGAATAAAGATGAGACACAACAAACAGAATATATAACACCACACGCAGCTCTAAGCAGACTAAATCTGTCCTTTTTCAGCTTTAAACCATCTGCAGCTTCACGTTTTTCTGCTGCGTTTGGGTTCCTGCTCATTGTTGAGTTTATTGTATGTTTATGTTGCATCGTGAGGATTTATGAGCCACCTAACATCCCAAAGTCCTCGGTAACCTCATGTTTATTACATCAATTGCTTTTTATGACTCTGCTAATTGCAACTTGCTTGGGGGAAAAAAAAAACAGAAGAAGAATTAAGGCATTGTCATCATCTGGAGTCGTGAATCAGAATTTAGTTTTAGGATGTGAACACAATCAAAACTCTTCTGCAGTTGTTATTGGAGGGAGGGTTATTATCTGGAAGGGTTATTTCATGGTCTGTGGACTAATAATGGAGTTGTCATGTGTGCTGGGATGTTTTCTTTGTGTAATTGATGGTGACGTGCACACACAGATGGATGCTGAGTGGCATCAACGAACCCCGGAGGTTTGTTTCGTCCTGCTACTCCCGACAGGTCCACACCACGGCGTGCACTTCGCTCAGACGCTCTTGATTTAAAGTAGCAATGCATCATTTTTGCTTATGTCTATCAGCTTGAAGACATTTCATTTCTCATCCAAGGAGCTTTTTCTATTCAAGTCCATGAGGAGAAACTGTTCTTTAAAGTGCAGAGAGAGCTTCATCAATGTGAGCTGACTCACCAAGCCCTTCCTGAGCCTCCTCTAGAAGGTCTTTGTTGTCCTGCAAAATGTTCTGATAACATTCTTTAAATTTTAATTTTTCAACATTTCAACATTTTTGTGTCGTTCGACCAAAATGTTGTTTTTAACTCTTTTTTTTAAACCCTGAAACAAAAACTGCACCTGAAACAAGCTGCTGAAGCGTCATTAGTCCAACCTCTTCACCGTTCAGTCCAAGCCCATCTTATTCCAGCTCGCCATTCCCTGATCTTCCTCTTCTGGATTCCATCCTTCATCATCAGGCCCATCCGTCTGACCGCATCTGCAGTGAATTAAAAAGCAGCGAGGAATCTGCTGCTCTGTGATTAAATAATTCCCCTTTTCACACGCCACAGATGCTTTGACTTTCTTTTTCTGTCCCTGACCTTAACCCTCTCCGGCTCAAAATAAGTGTTGATAAAAGGACGAACAACTAAGTCCTTCAGGGGTACTTCTGAGTTAAAAAATGCTCATGAAATACGTATGTGGAGTGACCAGGTAGGTAGGTTTCAACGTTGCAACTCTGCAACGCCTGCCTCCAGAGGGTTTAAAACAACAAACTTATTAAATTATCTGCTAGCTGACAAAACCCAACTTCCTGTTTTTAGAGCAGTAAACATGTTCCAGCCTCTGACCGCGGCAAATTAACGAAGGAGGCGGAGTTGTGCCTCTGCACCTCAGACTTTAATTAAAGCCACAGCAGAGCAGGAATGGTCTCAGAATGGCGATACGAGGTTTTCACAGCTCTGCCTCTTTCACCACCGGTAAAGCATTTTTTACTTTGAGGGCACTTTTCATACAGCTCAGTTAATTCCTCTCTAAATTCAGAATCATTTTCTGGTTTGTGGCTCTCATTTCTTTTCAGAAAAAAAAATCTTGTTTAACGTAGTTTATACAAATTGTTCATGTGGTAGAGAATAGCACTCGTCGGATCCGAGTTTGAGAAAAGATTTAACTGTATTTGGAAAGAAGTGAAGAACTCCTAACAGCTGATTGCTTCATAATCATGTGTTTGCTGAACCCACCACCCACTGGTTCTGCAGCCCAGGCACTGCTGCGGGCTCAGATGGTTTCAACACTTTCATGGATTTCTCTCTGTTACCCAGAAACCAAACTTGATGCTGAAATTACAACACAGTGTTTACTGATGAGGACAGAGTTTCACTCACAGTGAGGAGAGATGATTCCACTGATGCTAAACTTTGGAGATGTGAAATATAAATTGTTTAAACAGAATAATGGTGCCAGTGCCTAAACGTTGAGTCCTGTTCACAGTGCTTTCATCATTTTGTCCATTGACAAATTAAATGATGCAACCAAATGTGATTTTTTCAATTTGATAGAAATAACATTTAAAAATATTACAATATCAGAAAGAATGTTCAAGTTTTGATGTCACTGGTTTCAGAAAGTTTATGTTTATGTTTATTTATTTGGCAGACGCTTTTATCCAAAGCGACTTACAATTTATAACCTATAGGGCATGTTGTGATCTGTGGGGGAAACCGGAGTACCCGGAGGAAACCCACGCATGCATGGGGAGAACACGCAACTGCACGCAGAAAGGCCGCAACCGAGTTTCGAACCTGCAACCTTCGTGCTGCGAGGCAACAGTGCTAACAACTGCGCCACCATGCAGCCCACATGTCCTTTAAATTAGTTACACACAGAGTGAACTATTTTGTTTATTGTAATTCTAGTTATTATGGCCACATAAAAGGCAACCCAAAGTTCTGTCTCAGATGATTAAACATTTTCAAAATTTCTAAATACAGGAAAATCCGCTAATTAACTCACCTCCAAAGGTTTCCTGAGGCTCTAAAGCCCGGAGACACCATGTTTCAGTGTTGGTCCTACAGGGCGTGGTGTGCTGCAACTCGACAAATACATCACACCACACACAAACCGCTTTCTCTCCCAGATAGTCCTCGCTCAAACAGGAAATCTCACAAGATAATACAAAATCGTGGAAGAAGAGCCTGCATTGGGATTATTTCACCACACATTCAACAAACAGTGTGTATGTTGGTCCCTGAAAATCTAACCGAGACAATCCAACAAGCTTGACAGCCCGGATTTACAATCAGAGCAACTCTGACATCTGTCTAAGCAGACCAGAGAGCTCGTAACACCACACATTACACGATTATCTGATAAGATTATCTTTAGAGCAGTTATGGTCATTGTGTGCATCCTTAAGATTGTTTGTACGACTGCTGATGGACAGATGTCCAGAAGACTGTCATTGACTCCCTCCACAAGGAGCTGTAAGCGGTCCTCGCTAAAGCTGCTGCTTGTTAACAGGGTTCTGCATCAAAGCATGTTCATACAAAGTTGAGAGGAAGGAGAAAGTATGGCAGGAAAACATGCACCAACAAGAGGGAGAACTGCAGCCTTGACATTATTGTTAAGCAAAATCCATTCAGGAATTTAGGGGAGCTTCATAGGAAATGGACTGAGGCTGGAATCAAAGAATCCACCATAGACAGACAGATCCAGTCAAGCTACTCCAGAACCAGAGACAATATCAGAAGCTTCCGGGGCTACAGAGAAAACCTCTGATAAAGTCAGACTATCTGGGACCTGGCAACATTTACATGTCACCACTATTACTGGTCTGGGTTGCTGCAGTCAGATTAATGGTCAGAATCTAACTCTTCGTCACCACTGAAACATTTATGTTTCATTTAATGCAAAAGCTGATCTCAGATCTGAAAGTCTGACTCTTATTCAGGTTTTCTGATGCACTTGCCATCTCCCACACTCACCAGATAACGGAGAAACTTCCTCTCTGGGAGTTGCTCACACTGACAACAGCCATGGAAGGAAACAGGAAAGATATTGTGTGCAACCTGATTTCATAAACACCTGCTTAGTGGGTCAAATGTCAGCGGAATGAGATTAAACCGCAGCAGAGACCAGAATCCGACCGGAACATTTAACTCAAATAATCTTCAATTAATGTTAAAACGAGTTAGGGTTTTATGTGAAAAATTAAGTATCAGAGGAAATTAGTGGCCCTGATTTATTCTGATGGATTATTTCAAGGTTGAGTTTATTTCAAGTGTTTTATTATTATTTTTTACTGGAACAAATAAACCCACAGAGGGGTGTCAGCTGGAGTCAGACATTTGGTAATCAGCCTAAAAGTGATCATAAGAGCGTTGAATTCATTTCCAAACATAGATCTGTTTATCTGGAAAAGTTTTTGGATAATCTGCAACACAGATTGATAGATTTTTCAATCAGTTCAATCTCATTTCACTGCATTTTCCTGTAGTTCATGTAAAACTTGTTTCACCCCAGTGTTTTATTGACTTTATGAAGATGAGTTTATCTTCGTCCGTCCTCTCAGTCTTTCCTTCTGCTTGCTGCTGATTAGACTTGGCGTTATCATTAGCATTAGCCTGTCCACTTGTTCCCCATGGGCCTGTTGTCTCTTTTGGCTAGCAGCAGCAGTCTTGGCAAGCTAGCAGCTAATCCAGACTGGATGCTAATGAACTCTGGCCCAAGTCCACCTCGCTCCTGTAGAGACGTCTGCTGTTGTAAAGCCCAGCGGCTAGCAGGCCAACGCAGATGAGCCGACAGGAAGGAAGACAAACCAGAGAGAATGAGCTATGGCCCTCTGCTAACTGTTTCCTGTTATTATAATGAGAGAATAATACAGAAATATGGCATCATGAGGGCTGTGTGACAACACTAAAGTTTTACATTAAATCCGATTTGAACCCTTTAAGTATTTTCTTCTAGTCTGCTGTTATTTCCCCTTTTTCAAAGCACAGCTTGTAAATCAGTGTACATGTTTAGACTCGATCAGAATCAAATACAACTTTTGATTCTCAGTGAGAAATAACACAGCAATCCATAGGAAAAAAAATAGTTTAAGTTAAATCAGCATAAAATAGACATTAAGTCACACTAAACCCACTACACCCACTACTTCTATGACAATTCAATAAATGCCCATCGACTCTCATGACCACTAAGTTATTCTACCTACTCCTACGGTACGTCCATGGCTAACCGTAGCTCCTGTTCACAGTGATGCTTACAAACATCAATCAGATCATTAAAAGGTTTTTACAAGAAACAGCTGCTGTTTAAAACAGCAATTACCAAACAAACCATTAGCAGGACTAAGGACACAATCCCCGAGATCTGTTTAGAGAAACTGTCTCCCTACACTGTGATCATCTACATAATGAATTGAGTATAATAACTATAATGCTCTGACAGTCTCTATTCTGCAACTTTACTCTGAAAACCATTTGGGCTTCAAAGTGGAACTAAGTGTGGGCTGATATTTAGCCCTAAATAACATCTATCAATGCCAGGGAGAACCATACTTGATTGGTCACCCTTTCCAGTTTCAGGTTTATACTTTGAGTCTAGGAAAACCTTTTGCTCATCAAATCGACTCCTTCGTGCCTCTTTTGGTCTTCACCAGGTTTTCCTTCCTGCAACTGTCTTTGCTTGGACGTCACTTATTCCCATTGCAGAATCTCTTCTTTTGTTTTTCGCTCCGTTAGCTTCCCCTCATTGTTTCCAGACAATCGACCCGACCTGAGCGATCCTCATCCCCCCTCGCCTGCTATAGAAATATTTTAACCACTCTCTGCCTCACACACACATGCACGCACACACACGCACACACGTTTCCAAAGGTAGATTTAGCTTTGTGTCCGCTGGACTCTTATCGCTCTCTGCTGTTCAAATCACACAAAGTCTGTGAGTGTGTGAGTGATGGAAAAATGAGAACAAGGGAGTTAAAGAGAAAAAAATGAGAGAAATCCTCCTTCTAGTCCAGTCCCAGTCTGGGAATACCAGCCGGCTCGGATAAACTCCATCTGTGTGTGTGTGTGTGTGTGTGTGTGTGTGTACTGCTTGTTGTTTCCAGAAGAAACTGAAAACAGCTCAAGTCCAACTAAACTTGCTGAAAATCAAAATAAATACAGTCCAGCTTTACACTATGGATGGGGATGATGGTGTTGGTGGTGTGGGGGTCATAACTGAACATACTGAAGGTGCATCTCTGTTCCTGCATGACCAGTGTGTTTTACCATTGTTCTGCCATCTTCACATCTTGACCTTAAAGCTGTTATTGCGAATCTGCAAACAAGCTACGTTTTGAACGCAAACTCAGCAACGGAACACTCAACCCAGTTCCCTGAGACACTTCTGCTGGAAACGGACACACACATTTCAAGAGGAAATAAGATAGCGCTAAACACCTGTCGCCATTTTCTATGTTCAAACTTCTTCTGTTGTCCATGACTTCAGATGGTGCTTTTATTTGTTGGGACTCTGGTAAATTGTCCTTAAGTGGTAGCAGCCGGCTGTTTCTCCTTCTCTGATACTGTTGATCGGAGATCCTCTCACACTGGTGGTGTTCTGTTAGTAACTATGCGTGTGCGTAATGAGTTGAGGACCCAGGGAAGTGCAGAAGGGCTGTGGTTTGGCTAGACTGACAACCAGAAGGACCAATGGTGGATTGAAATGTGTTATTAGTGGAGGTTTTTAGACAAATGCAAGAAAACCTAATTCTTTTTTTTTCATTTATTTCTTTATGTTTGCAAAATGTTTTTTAAGCTAATTTGTTTTTCAAATTTGCTTTTGCAGCTTCAAGTGTCTATAGAACATGAGCCTTCAGCAGAGGAGGAAGCGTAACACTCAGAAAGGTGTGACAGAACAAAAGCATGTTTGCTAAGCAGACGGTGTCAAAATAGACAGTTTGATCAGGTTTTCAAAGTTTTATGATTTTTGTAGTCAAAATGAAAATACAGCTGTAATCCAGAACATTTTGTTAAAAACATTAGATCTTTTTAAAATTTCACTGGGGCACTAAATTTCTAATGTGGCCTAGTAATTTTTTATTTTGTAGGGAATTTAGTAATAGGAGCCTTGAATCGTCCAGGTTTCTAGGTTAGTCTCTTAACACTGCTTCTTAAAGTGAAACGGTTAACTTTTTAAAGTTCCGTGGAAAAAAGCTGAAATCTATTTTATGTCAAAAGGATCCCATATCTTTGAATTAGGGAAATGGACATGATTCCTTTTGAAATTCTCCAACTTTTAACATTTGAATTCATTAAACATCTATTAAACTTCTGTAAACTAAACTTTTAATACCAAAAGGCAGAACAAAACATCATCAGAGTTTTTATATTTTGAGCCTTTTTTTGTTTTAAAGCTGGACAGCTGCTCAGAAAATCTTTTCCTTGTGCAGATCTCTCCACCTTTCTTTCATTCCTTTATCCCTCACCATGTCCTGGAGCCAATTATAACTGGCTACAGAGCTCCTGGCTGCAGGTGGAGGAAGGAGGAGGGAGGAGGTGTTCTTAGGGATTAGCATACCAGAGCTGTCAGTTCAAAACCAGTTTTTCCCTTCTTTCTGCTCTTTTTCTTTGTCTCCAAAGTATTACTGCTTGTTTAAAACTTTGTGGAAAACAGTAGCACAATAACAACATGCCATCATTTAGATTATCAGCTTCACATCTTGGCTTAAAACGGCACATTCCAACATTCCCATAATTATTTTACTAGAAATCAGAAAACCTCAAAACTAGAACCAGTTTCCCACTTTCACCCAAACAGTGAGTCAAGTTTCTGGAGTTATTTAGGAGTTTTAGCCATTTGCTGCAGAGGAGGTAAGAGCACATGGACTGAAAGTAAATAAAACAGATGTGTACAAGTGTGTGAACATGTGTAAAGGTGCAAAACACCTCTAGCCTTACAGACACAAATCTGGGTAAAGGAGACCCAGACAGACATTTGACATCTGCACTCATCTCCTCTGACCTCCAACAAGTTCATCCACACTTCACCACAAGAACTGATTCTTACTAAAACTATCTCCTTCTTAGTAGTTAAAGGAGTAATCACTGGTAGTTGGGCAGCAGCAACTCAGGAGGAGGAGCGGGTTGTCCAGTAATCAGAGGGTTGTAGGAACAATTCTGGAAGATAATGCTGCTGTTGTGTCCTTGGGCAAAACACCTTACCCAGATTGCCTGCAGGTGTTTGTCGGAGGGACTGGTGGCGCCAGTGCTCAGTAGTATCATCTCAGTCACTGAGCTCTAGGGCAGCTGTTGCTATGAAGTAGCTCATCACCATCAGTGTTCTGATTGTGACTGGTTAAGTTGATACATTTAAATTGTCTTTTATTCTAAAACAAAACAAACAAAAAAAATACACCTGCGTTAAAAAAAGAACCACTTTACTACTGACTTCTGGTGGTCAATTCATTAATAGCAACTTTTTTATCTGAATCTGTCCGTTATGAATAAACAAACCATTGAGACATTTTTGTGTAATTCCAGCTTATATTTGTGTTAATGTTTGTTTATGTTTACATATTTAGGAGACACTTTTGTCCAAAGCCACTTAAAAGTGATAATGAAGCCAGCAGGTCAGCAGGTCAGCAGGTCAGAAGATCTTTCATGGACGTAAAAACAAAGAGTCGGAGTACCCGGCCCAGAGGGTTACCGGGGTCTCACCCTGGAGCCAGGCCCTGGGGTTGGGGCCCGTGAACGAGCGCCTGGTGCCTGGGCTTTCGCCCATGGGGCCCGGCCGGGCCCAGCCCAAACCGGATACATGGGCTCATCCAACTGTTGACCCACCACCCGCAGGAGGAACATGAAGGGTCCGGTGCAGTGTGGATCGGGTGGCAGACCGAGGCGGGAGCCTTGGCGGCCCGATCCCCAGACAAGAAAACTGGTTTTTGGGACATGGAACGTCACCTCGCTGGCGGGGAAGGAGCAGGAGCTTGTGGCAGAGGTTGAGCGGTACCGGCTAGATATAGTCGGACTCACCTCGACACTTTGTTAACCAGGATTAGTGTTCTATGACATTTGGTACTGGGGTAAACAATAGAAACATGTTTTTGTAAGGAAATAAACCTGCAAATCAAACATCGAAGTCGATGGTTCAGTAATAGTGAACTACAACTACTAGATAAAACCTGCAGAAAACGCCCCCCACAGAAATCAATAGGCTTTTGTTGAGAAAGCCCTACCTTCTTTGGAGCTCTATAGCTCAAGTTGACCTTGCATTAGAGACCTCATTCTAAATAAAAAAAACTGACTATCCCCACATCCAGCTGATCATGACATATGTTTCAGTATAACCTTCCTTCCAAAATGACTGAAACTCTTTTGGAATCTTCTCACTGTAAAATTATCACTACATTCTTACATACTGCACCTTTAAAGTGACTGTGTGTTTTCCCTGGCGATGGGGGGCAGTACATATCTAAATCTTTGCAAGCAAGTAGAATTTTTCTGTTACAGTAAGACCTTATCAACGGATGAGCATTAAGCTGAAAAATCCCTGGGAGTGTGACCTTTTTGGTGGTGTCTGTTCTTTGAGCTGGGCAGATTATTTAGAACCTAAAGTTTTAAAAATAAGTTCTACATCTTGAAAGAAAGAAAAATAAGCCACTGTATAGAAACATTTTAATGTCAAATTCATTTGAATTCTAAAATTTCTGGCACTTTGAAAAGCAAGATTTTGACTGAAATGTCAACAATAACAAAAAAAACAAGCTTATTTTTCACCTCATTCTGCACTTTTCCTAAACTGAATCTACATCTATGAAGAAGATGTCTGAATGTTCAAGTGCGAGCAGAGCTTTTGAGTGGCAGCTCAAACACATCAGCAAGTCATAAATGCAAACACCAACAAAAAAATCCTGCAAACACCCAGTGGTCAGTGTGTTTGGGGTGTTTCCTGCCTGTTCCTCTCTCGCTGGAGCAGCGCTGAATCTTTAAGAAGCCTGGAGTCGGAGCAGCAAGGCAGCAAAGTACAAAAATCCTGCAGAGAAAGATTTTTTTTCAAGTTCATTTCTCTCATGTGGAGGATCAGAGTTCACTGGATCTCTGTATCGGTGTCTATCACTGTCAACTTTGAATATTTAAACACACAAACACACACACTGAGAGAGAGAGAGAGAGAGAGAGAGAGAGAGAGAGAGAGAGAGAGAGAGAGAGAGAGAGAGAGAGAGAGAGAGAGAGAGAGAGAGAGAGCAAAAGCTTTTGGCACTGTTAATCTGTGTGAATGTTTGTGTGTGTGTGTGTGTGTGTGTGTGTGTGTGTGTGTGCACGCGCGCGTGCGTGCACGTGCGTGTGTGTGTGTGAGGGAGCTTCCTTTCTTGCTGCACTGTGGTTTACCTGAGGACGTGACTTATGTGTGATGCTGGAGGTGAGCATGCTCCAGACTTTTGGCTCCATGTGCAGCTCCAGATTTACTGCCTCAGCGATAACACACACACACCTGCAGGGAGAAGGCATGCAGGCAAGCGGGTGAACTTCTGGAACCAGATGAGAGTCAGCTGACCTGCTTTGAGTGTGTGTAAGTGTGTGTGTATGAGTGTGTGTTGATGTGATGCTGTGTGACAGATGCTGCGCAACGACTTGATTCTGTTACGAAGTCGAAGAGGGATGAACTCAATGAGAATCAGCTCTTTAACGGAGAACTGTTGGCTTTAAAAGGTCAAAGGGCAATGAGACGGCTCCAGAAGATGTGCGTGTGTGTGAGTGCGTGTGTGTGCATGTGAGCAAGTGAGGGAGAGAGAGAGAGAGTCAGTAAAATGTATTTTTATTAAATGTGTGTGATACTTATGATATTTGTCCCTAACATAAGTCAGTAAACTTTTGGAGGGTTATAAAAAGCAGTTACACAGAACATTAGAAAACAGAAGCTCACTTTCTTTTCACTTCTCATCTGAAGTGAGAAAACAGCCTAAATACAATTTTCTCTCGTTTGTCTGTGTGTGTGTTTTTGTGTGCACATAAACATGAAGCCATAGTAAAGTGTCACAGAAATTTATGAGACTGATGAAGTTAGTTCATGCCCAACTTTGGAGCATAGAAATGAGAAACAGGAGATGTACGTTTTTACACGTGCCTGATTCACCAGGATATGCAATATAAATGTTAACAGTTATACACATTTTATTACAATTTGGTTTCAATTCATCTTAATTGTGTCTCAGTTAATTGGCATATACCATGAAAGAGATTTTGACCTAAAAGAATCGAAAAAGCAAAAGGAAAAAAGAAAAGACAAAGAAACTGACCAGCTTACCCTGACTTGCTTCATAGCTGTTTCCCATTTATCAGTGTTCCAACACGGGCTAAGGCTTAGTCAGATTCTGGAAAACCTGCAAAAAAAAAACAGTAACTAATTTTTGTGGGATTTTGCTGCGCTGAATCTTTAAACGTGCTCAAAGCTCCAGCAACATGAGAACATGGCGCTGTGGTACACTCAAGGAAATGGACAGCATTCACAGATATTAAAATCTATCTCCGGCAGTCAGACACTGGCTTTAAAGAGAGATAAGGTGTCTCCAGTTTCTCTGTCCTGTTTAGGGACATTGACAAAATGTCATGTTTGTTACTTTAAAGGGGGTGGGGCTTAAAATCTGCACAGGAAACAGTCACTAGGGGGACGTGAGTTGATGTATTTAGCAGATGTGACTTACAACAATGGATGTAGCAATGCAGCAAATGTACCCAACATGCATGCTGTTGGTTTGTGAAAACCAGTGACTGTAAATATAAGATGGACAAGCCCTTGGTCTGTATGGCCTCATATAGACAAGCACCATCTTACATTGGTGATCTTCTTAGTCCCTACACCCCCAGCATGTCCCTGAGGTCCAGTGATCAAAGCCTACTGGTTGTGCAGCACCAGGCTAAAGACCAAAGGTGACAGATCATCTGCTGCTGTGGCCCCCAGACTCTGGAACTCTCTCCCCATGAGCCTGAGATCAGTGGACTCAGTGGTCTCCTTTAAAAAGCAGCTGAAGACTCAATTGTTCAAGCTGGCTTTTGTATGACCTTCTTCACCACTCTCTCTTTTTTCTGCTCTCCCCAACTATTCCACCTTCCTCAGGATCCACTGATTTCCCTCTTTCCTATTCACTCTCTCTCTTTCTTAACATTTTTTTAAAATCACAATTGCCTATTTTTGCTCATTTTAAATATATTTTTAAACATTTTCTAAATGCTTTTTTATATTTTTACATGTTTTGCTTTTGTGAAGCGCTTCGTGATTTTTATCTTGAGAGGTGCTATATAAATTATATTTTCTTCTTCTTCTTCTTCTTGGCGTCATCACCTATAGTTTTGAGGAGCTGAACCAAAGCCCAATGGCTAGCTCCCACCACTGCCGTATTGGCTGCATCACGTCACTCAGAAAAAAAAATTGCTGAGAGCGGAGCTGTGAGTGAGGGAGCAGATGACTGACACCCAACAAACTTTGAGATGATGTAGCTACGAGCTAACTAAAGCTAACGGAGGTTAGCGTGCGTTTTCAGTCAGAAAACCACAGTTGCTAATCTCTACCATCTAGATTGCAACACTTTTAATGTAAGGCTGAGGCCTTCCCTGGTGAAAGCATGATCTGCTACATGTACAGGTTGCAGGTTCAAGACCCGCTCAGTCTGTCACTGTCGTTGTGTCCTTGGGCAAAACACTTAACCCACCTTGCCTGCTGGTGGTGGTCGGAGGGACCGGTGGCGCCAGTGCTCGGCAGCCTCGCCTGAGTCAGTGCGACCCAGAGCAGCTGTGGCTACATTGTAGCTCATCCCCACCAGTGTGTGAATGTGTGTGAATGTGTGTGTGAATGGGTGAATGACTGATTGTGTTGTAAAGCACCTTGGGGGGTTCCAGGACTTTAGAAGGTGCTATATCAAATACAGGCCATTTACTACGTCATTAAAAAAAGAACACTCTTAATTATCTATAATTACATCTAAACAAATGAATTAGAAAAAAATAAATCACCCCCTCAGTGTTGTCATGACAATAAACTATTGCACCTAAAATGTTTATTTGAACCAGGCTGGAAACATTTCTGCTGTGAAGTTGGGATTTTTAACGCAGGAGACAATAGGAACGTGCTCCTTTCTGGTTTCAGGCCCTAGTGGATGAGGGGAGAACTGCACTCTTATCAATTCTGAGTTCGGTTCACTTATGGCAGCTGGTCATTGCACCCTGGGAAAATACCCACATGTGGATGGGGAAAGCATGTTAAGGCCACGCAGACATGTTTTAGTGTTTTATACAACTTTCTTAGTCTTTGTGGCTTCAGGTGTCATGTTTGGAGGAAGGTACCTAACCCAAGACATGCAGAATGCAACACAGACCAAAAACGGATGGTAAAATGATTTATTTATAAAGGAATTTAGGATGCACAGTTAAGTCTGTGGTTGGAACTGCTACGACAGCTCAGCGTCCGGAGGAGGGAGAACACAGGTGAGCATAGGTTCCGATTCAAAAGTCCATTGTTGGCAGGCAGAGGTGTTCAGCAGAACTTACTGTGGGGCGAGTATATGTTGGCTGGAGGAGGGAGAGGTAGAGAGCCGGGGGGGGGGGGGGGGGGGGGGCAGGAGAGGGAGCATAGGTGAAGAGAAGCGGGGCATCCTGGTGGATGGGGCACTGGGTTGAGATGAGAGGTAGGTTATGGAGGGTGGTGATATGGTCCGCGTGCAGAATGTCCAACTCCTGGAGTACAGGTTAGTATCCAATGAGACCGACAGGAATCCTGAAGGGTAAAAAATCAAAATGTGCTAAAAGCAAAAACACTACGAAGAGCAAAAAACACTACAAATAACATCAATCCTTGAACTACTAGAGATAACTCGAGTGGCTGGCTACTACCAAAGCTGAGGCAATCTTCCAGGGTCAGATTGTGTCCTCCATCCACCTTAAATAGGAAAACACCCCGCTGATTGCTGATCAGGAACAGCTGGGCCAATCCCTCTCCTGGCAAGAGACTCACAGATGGTTAAGAGAAAAGGAGTACTCACCCCGGCTCATGACATCAGGTAAAGATTTTATAACTTATATAATAGATTTATAAGATATTTACCTGAAGAGGTAAACTTTTAAAACATACATAAAAGATTTTTAAAAGTTTAGTTTTTATTTGTTTTCAAAGTTTAGGATTTTGAGTCACTTTTGTCCAAAAAGCAGAATGATGGGGACCATAAATCTATGTTGGTTACTTGAATGTTTTTAGCAGCAGCGTGGTGTCCGAGTGGCTGAGCCAAATCAAATCAACAGCGCTTGTGTTTTTGATGATAATGGAACACGTCTCTCAGAGCAACAATGTGGCTCACTGATGTGTTTCTAGAACAGCTGAGTTTTCTTTCTGGAACCAAATCAACTAAAGAAAATGTAAAAAGTTGTTTTGGAAACAACCATTCTTCAATTGTTAGCTCTGAGGTGTGTCCCTCTAGGCTTATCTACACACACACACACACACGCACGCACGCACGCACGCACGCACGCACGCACGCACGCACACACACACACACACACACACACACATACTGTATCCTGAGAGTGTTTAGGTTTATTCTAATGGAAACTCATTTCCCTGCAGCAGTGCCTTCATTTGGATTCATGTGGGAACTTTACATAGAAACACAAAGCTGCTGTTTGTGTGCTGCTTCGCCGCCTCCGCAGCTCGACGATCAATGTCCATTATCAGCAATCGGACTCGATTAGTCGCAGATTTTAACATTTTATCTGTGTGATAAACGGCTGGAGGAGGTGGCTAGCCAAGTTTATTAACACATAAAGTTTTCTGCAGCATTGTAAATGAAAACGATTCAACCTGGAGGTTCAGAAGAAGAGGCTCTTCATGGACCTGTGCTGTTTTGGGCCACGTGTGATGCTAACATTCTCAGGAATGTTCCTGTACACTCTGGCGTGTGCAAAGAGAGATGTTAATAATAGTTGGCATTATTGAGGTTCTAATTGAAACAGTTGGTACTTCACTCTTCTGCATTTGAAAAAGAAAAGCTCCTTGAATGACAACAGGAACATCTTCAAGGATATAAAGAAGTTTATTAGCCTTTTTCTGAGCCTAGTGCATAGGCTTGGGTGGCTAAAAACCTTCACCACCTTCATTCTTTGCTATGAATGCTGTTTGTGGATCATGGTTGCTAGTTTTTGGTCTTCAGGTGAGCGGCTCACACCAGAAATTTATTTTATAGATCTCATCATCATTATTTTTATTTTTTTATTTATTTAAAGGTTAAGTTAAAAGCTAAAGTCCCACCAGTTATCACACTGGTGTGTGTGAAATGTGTTCTCCTCATTTGACCCATCCCCTGGTGAGCGATGAGCTGCAGACACGGCCGTGCTCAGGAGCCATTTGGTGGTTTAACCCCCAAATTCAACCCCTTAAAGTCTCTTTCCGGACTATTTCTCTTATCCGATGACACCATCTAATGGCTGACAAGAATATCACACAAATAGTCTCGCGATCTATATTTTTAAGATAATTTTCCGTTTCTTGTTTCTGAATGTGCTTCTGAGGCCGACAAACAGAGCTGAAACACGTTGTTTTACAAGTATTATTCTCATGTCATGTTGTGTTTTCATACATTTAGACTTACTTGTTCGTGAAAAGTTCATCAACTCTGCATCAGCTGAGGTATTCCTTCAATTTGAAGCAGGTAAGCGGTAGTTTAACGTTATTGGTTAGTTCTGGTCGGCGCTCAGTTTCCTATTGCATGAAACTCTGCGGGGCAGGGGGCGTGCTTAGCAAAACATAAAAAGACGCATTGCTTACATTATATAACAGTACATGATAAGATAATCACTTTTACGGATCTCTGAAGAATCAGACATAATTTCTGAAAGGGGAAAACTCCGGAAAACGGCTTTATTGCTGAGTGTCAAGCAGGAAGGCGGTGGCTCCCATTTCTTTGGTATGACCCGACTGTGGATTTGAGTCCACTATCTCAGGGCAGACACTCATACCACCATCTCAATGAGCTTGGCCACAGTTTCTTCAGATTATTGCCATATCTAATGTCTTATCTTACATTTCTATGTTTGTTTTTTGTGTTTCTAAGTCATTTGAACCACTTGTGTTCGACATCCATAGCAGCTGTTAGCTGACAGCAGAGGGACCAGCCTGGCTTGACTCATCAGCACTAAAAGCATCAAAGAGTGTCAGAAGTGGAGAAAATGTTGTTTGTTGTTGTTTGGGTTGCTTGTTCTGCACAATCATTCATATCTACTAAAAATCCATCAATCCTGATGTTTAATAACTTTCAGTGCTCTGACTCGCTGATTAGACTTTTTTGACAAGTTTAACTGGTAAGATGCACAAACCCAGACCTGTTTAATGAGACAGCATCCCCCAGGCATTCCCTGCAAGAGACTGCAAACAATCTGTGCAGGAAAATAGTTCAGATTTTGGAGTTTTTTTTTATGATCAAATAATAAAATAATTGATCTAGAGCAAAATGGTAACAAAATACTAGATGTATATATATATTTTTTTAACCTATTTTGAAATGTTTTCATTTGTGATTGGTCATTTGTAAATCAATTAGCCTTTATGATCTGGTGACATTTTGCAAACATTGTCCTTCGAGCTCCCAAACTGTCTAAAATTCTAGTAGGTTTTACACAACAACCGGTGTGTAACACAGTACTAAAATAATAATTACCTGGTAACTATCATCCTGACGCCAGCAAACTGTTATTTACAGGAAGTAGCCTGTAGAACAGCAGTGACATGACATATGTGTAATCACACAAATGCAGGTTTCTCAGTATTATTGGGTCTTTTAGGGTGTTTTCACACCTGTACTTTGGTTCCTCTGGTCTGAATCAGTCCATAAAGTTGTTCATCTGTAGTTCATCCTGCTGTCCGGCTTGCTTCCACAAGAGAAACTGCAAATCAAACATAAGGCATCACAACCTTCAGTCTGCTGATTGGTCTGAGCTATTCCCTGGGGCCGGGGCCACCAGTAGGTTTGAACTTTAGTTGAACGTGATCTCATCTAACCGCCTCTCCCTGAGTCTTTATAATAAATTTGAAATCTTACATTTTCAAATGAATCAAAGCTGATAAACTGAGTTATTTGCCAAAATATCAATGAGGTAATGTCTCGTTGATAATCCACACCTCCCCTTGGTATGTGCTGGCTAACTGGGAACCACTCAGTAGCTACTGAAATTTGTGAGAACTCCTGTATCCCAGAATGCAATGCAAACCTGCCAGTGCCAACAGCATAATCTCTAGCTTAAAACCAGAGACATACATGTGGTTATTGTGTTAATTGACGTCAGACCACTTTCACGCTATGAAAACCTCTCTGGAGTTGGGAATCGTACAGAGACCAACTCCTTCAGCGGGTACCGGCTTGGTTATTTTTTTTCACAACCTGGTGTGTTTGTTGTGTTCACACCTGAGCAAATGAATCGCACTAAAGGGAAACCAGACCAAGGTTTGAGTTAAACATACTCAAGCTCATCCTCTTCACTCCTATCAAAGTTGGTCACAAACTCAAACTCCAAATTCTGCATCTCTCTAGAATGTGACAAGCTGGAGACACAAAGACCAGGGCAGCGACTCTACCCTGACTCTGATTCCCTAAAGCCGTAATGAACCAATGCAAATGCTGCAGATGTGTTTAGTTTGTCTGACCAACAATCTAAGCGCTTGATTCACCGTCACACAGAGTAAACACACAAATCTGGACGGGCTCGTCGTGAGTCACCGAAGCGGGCGCTTTGTGGGTTTCCTGGGGGATATAATGAAAATGACACGTATTGTGAGGGTGAGTATGGGCTCAACAACAAGTTTGTGCCCTGGGGGGTTAATCCGACACTTGAGATGGATTTGGACAAAGTGTTGAATAATTTATGGCTCTGCTGCGCTGCTTTTAAAGCCGAGTTCTTCTTAAGGTGCTGCTCAGGATTCACCGCACCAGCATTATGTTTTATGACCAGGAATTCTTAAAGGCAATAAGCAGTAAGAGGGAGGTTTGTTCTGCTGTTATTACGCGCTGATATTCAGACCTCCTCGTCTTCCTTTGTGCCGCTCCTCCTCCATCGTCTTTTCCTCACTATTTTTCCACTCCTCATTCGTTCTCCACAAGAATTCAGCACAGTTGTGTCAAATTATTACTGGCAGTTGCTCATCTTGTGGGCAGTGTGTGTGTGTGTGTGTGTGTGTGTGTGTGTGTGTGTGTGTGTGTGTGTGTGTGTGTGTGTGTGTGTGTGTGTGTGTGTGTGTGTGTGTGTGTGTGTGTGTGTGTGTGTGTGTGTGTGTGTGTGTGTGTGTGTGTGTGTGTGTGTGTGTGTGTGTGTGAGCATGCATACTTGATATTATAAGCATGCACAATGCAGCCTCACACACTCTTATCTCCCACAGAGGGAGGTAATGAGGAGCTCTCACACACGTTCACACTCCTACACACACACACACACACACACACACACACACACACACACACACACACACACACACACACACACACACACACACACAGTTATCTCCTTCTCCGTGTCTCGGCTGACAAACACCCAGCGAGGCATCCTGCGTTCCTCCTCTCGCTGGTTTTTAATCATCTCTGAACAATGTGGCCCAGTGAACGCACCTCCTCCTCTTCCTCTATCATCTCCTGCAGGAGCTGGAGCAGCAGGAGGAAGAGGGGGCCACCATGACTTCTTATCTCCTCCTCTCCATCCTGCACCTCCTGCTCTACTTTATGGTCCACTTCTTCCTCTCCCTGCTGTTCCTCTTCCTCTCTTCTTATCATCTTTAACTCTGCTGCGATGTATCCTCGACGCAGCCTCACCCCGCAATGAAGGTCACTTAGTAGACCCAAGGAAAAACAGTTCATCATGAGCTCTTATTTTGTATATTCATCAGAAGGCAAATTATTAATGCAAAGTGCAGCATTAACAAATTGTTGAAGAAGAAGATGGTGATGAAGGTGTTTTCCTTGAATCTTAACAACTGACCTTCATCACCATCGCTAAAAAAAATCACTCTGGTCCATTTTAGGAGCTGAGTAAGTTTTTTTTCCAACTAGAAATGTTTTTAAACATTTTTTTTACATTAAACAAAGCTCCCCTCTCTCTCTCTCTCTCTCTCTCTCTCTCTCTCTCTCTCTCTCTCTCTCTCTCTCTCTCTCTCTCTCTCTCTCTCTCTCTCTCTCTCTCTCTCTCTCTCTGTATATGTATGTATGTATATATGTGCGTGTGTATATATTTACATATATGCGGTACTCAGCATACACCCCCTTTAAAAACTACACATTTAATCAGCAACTCAATGAACAAAAGAACGATTTCCAGAGTGTTCACAAGGCTGGGTTTTATTGAACACTTGTTTAACTCCATAACATGAAATTAGGGTTCCTAATATAACTTAGATCACAAAATAATCAGTTTTAAAATAGATTGAAGCAAAAATGAATACACCCCACAACAAAAATGATTACATCTAGTATTTTGTATGACCACTGTGATATTCAAGGACAGCACCAAGTCATCAAAGGATGGATGGAACAAGTTGGTGATATATTGCAACATCTATCTTCTTCAAGAATAACCTCTTTTAGAGCCTGGATGCTGGATGGAGAGTGATGCTCCACTTGCTGCTTTAGAATTCCCCACAGCTGTTGGATTGGGTTCAGATCAGGAGACAAACGTCACCATTCAATCACCTTCACCCTGTTCTTCTTCAGAAATGCAACAGTAGCTTTACCCCGGGTTTCCACGGGAGCCGTCAGCAGCACGTTACTGCAGCAGCACGTCTTGCTCGCGTAAACTGCTGCTTGGCCCTTTCCATGAGACGCGAAGCAGCAGGGGAGCAGCTGTCACCGACAGAGCACGAAGTCACACGAGTGACTTTGTCAGTAAACACAACAACAAGCAGGAGAAAACTACAACATGGTTTGTGTTTTATGTTCTGTCCGTTTTATAATCGCCAATACGGACCTGAAAAACAAAGGAGACCGCTAGCTAGGTGATAACTTCTCACGGGGCCGCACAGTTAGTAACCTTTTTTAAAAGTAAAGCAACCCGAAGGCAGTAAGTTCTTTATTCTGAAAATCTCGGGAGCTTCTCTCCGTTTCCGCGTCCGATTTCCTGTCTTTCCTTCCCCAAAAATGTCAAACTTGACCCGTTTCAGAGGCGTCGCGCTTAGAAAATAGAACCGGCGTGTAAAGGCCGCGACATGCTGCTCCTGAGACGCGGCCGACTCGCGCTGCTGACGGCTGCCGACGGCTCCAGTGGAAAAGGTTCTGTTGACCACAGCGGTTCCTATCAGCAGCTATGACGTGCTGCTGCAGTAACGTGCTGCTGACGGCTCCCGTGGAAAGCCGGGGTGAGATGTTTGTTCTGGATCATTGTTGTGTTGGAAAAGTTCACGATGACCAAGTGCACGGAGGGATGGCGTCATCTTCTCCTTCAGTATACAGTACATTGTTGAGTTCATGATACCATCAATGAACTGTAGCTCCCCAACACCAGCAGCACTCATGCAGCCCCATATAAGGATACAGCCACCACCATGTTTTACTGTAGGCACCATGCATTTCTCTTTGACATCCTCACCTATATATATATATATATATATATATATATATATATATATATAAGTTTATTTATATATTAACAATAATGTAAAATTAGGGCAGCTAAGAGCACTAAAACCCAACCGGACAAACATCCACCATGCTGCGGTCCACATGGAGGACGAGGACATATGGTGCACAAGTTAAAGATACCAATGGGGGGTGGGGGCTGAGGTGGAGATTTGTCTCTTCCTCCCCTCTGATCTGCTCCACTTTCACTTAGTGCAACTTGCTGAAATAGCACTTCTATTTCCAGAAAACATACACACAATCAGAAGTGGAAAAGGGGAGGCGAACATAAGGCTGTTTATTGGGTTTGGGTGTACTGGAGGTGACAGACAGGTAGAAGAGCCAGTGTGTAAATATAGAAATGATTTATTTCTTAGTGCACACTCAGCAAAAACAACAGAGGGAGTTAAGAGGAGGGAGCAGTTATTAATAACACAAAGTGTGGAAGTTTGCTCTGGCGAATGCACCTGATGGACGGTGAGGCTGCTGCAGGATGTCAGCCAGGTGTCCCAGACCAATTTTCTGAAAAAGAAATGTTTGCTTTGAGTGGATGTGATCCATTTTATTTGTTCTGAGAATCCTGAAACAGAAAACAGTGAATATCAATCCTGTTGTCTCTATAATGTTTGCACATTTCAGCTCAACAAATCATCCTCCACTGGTTGACACTTTCCAAAGTAAACGGTGGCATTTTTCCAACACTTCAGGCAGCTGCCATTGACACAAACCAAACCTTACATTGAGTTACTTCTGACTCCGTCATTTGTCTTCTCCAGATAATTAATCAATAAAAAGCACTTTACTGCAAAAATGAGTGCTGCACATACTGAGGAATCATTATTTCAGGAATTGTTCACTGCAGTTTAGTTTCTGTGTGAATAAAGGTAAAGTTGAATGTAATAAAAGTTTTCTGAAAAAAAGCCCTGGTGCTCTTTTACACTCAGATATTTTAACGGCTCATTGTCCTCTGATTGGTTTTCTCGGCTGCATGCTAAATCCAACAGAGTTTAGACAACTTTAGGTTTCTGACTTAGGTATTTTTTTAAATGTTGCTACTGCAGTCCTAAAGTTGATTTCATCAACTGAGTTTTTTCAAATCTAACAGGAAATCCACAATGACCTACTCACCAGTCTGAAATACCACATGTCCTGCCTCTGCCTTCAATTATTTGGTAACACTTTATAATAGGATTTCCTTTATCACATTTACTTAGTACATCATTAAGCATTAAAAAACAAAGGGTCCCTTTATTAACATTAACATTATTGTTAACTATTAAGTGTCCTTAGGGTTAGGACAAAGGGAGTCATCCTAGTAATGCATTACATAATTTGATTAAGCAGTCCTTAATTTAATATTTTATTAAAGCTTAATAATGCACTATGTAATGCTAATAAATGGACCCTTATTGTAAAATGTGACTAATTAATTATATTGGTCCAATTTTGACAAACTTAGTTAGATCATTTGACATTACTTACTTAATCAAAATTCAAAACTAATATCATTGAGGGAAGCCAAAACTGTTAGTACATGCAGTATGTGTTGGTCTCTTGGCTAGTATTGAACCAAGTTTTGACACAACATTCATACAATTGTCTGAACTTTGAGCCATTCTCATGTTGGTTATAGTCAAATCGCTAGATGTGGTTGCTGTCATGAATTTGGTTGAGTCCAAATTTTAAAGATGTGTGTATAATATCAGTTTTAACACTGCTGAAAAGTAAAAAGGTGGCTTATAATAACTTTGTCATGCAATTATAATTTACATTTTGAATGTTTTCAAGCTAGGCGAACTCTGTTGGTGTGTCATCTAGAAGTGGCATTCTCTTGTAACAGGATTAGTTCAACGTAAGGATATCAGTTATTATCACACCGATAGCTGTTAAAAACCTGCTGTTAGAGATCTCTCTCATCTTTGCTCTAAAATTCTACTCAGGTGTTGTGTTTTAGTTTTACGGCCAGGCTTCAATCGACTGAAGGAGCTTTCATAACCTCAAGTTAACATGGAAGTTTGCTTCCACGATGAAGCTTCTAGTTAGATTTTTTTTTCCCCTCCTTAACAATTGCATTGGTTAGAATTAAGGATGTGCAGCATATCAGCAGCAAAATATAGGTATCGGCCGATGTTAGTAATGTTTTAGCACATCGGTATCGGCCCTATAAGTAAAACTGGACCGATATTAAAAACCCATTTTTTCCCTCTTATTTCCGTTTATATATCTATAACAGGTGGTGAGGGAGTGATGATGCGTACTTGTTTGGTGATGTGACAGTTCTGTAATCATCTCAGAAGTGTAAATGTGTGTGTGTGGTGTGTGTGTATAGTAACAAAAACACATACACACAAATGTAACAACTAACACAAATGTGTAGCCTGATATGGGTAAAAGTTGTAGCCTTTGATTAAATGTCAATTTTCCATGGTGGCCATAATGAATCAAGTTGACTTGAAAAGTCTGTAGATCTTTATTATATATATATATATATATATATATATATATATATATATATATACACACACAAAGATAGATAGATAGATAGATAGATAGATAGATAGATAGACATAGCTATAGATAAAGATACATAGATATACAGATTGAAAATCATGCAAGCTAAACTTTTTAATGTCTTGCTTTATTTCTTCAAAGTGCAAACTAGATTATGTACACAGTGTGCGTGCGTGTGTGTGTGTGCGCGCGCACGCATGTGTGTCTAGTTTCTAGTGCAGATTTTATTTACGTAATCTGGTTTCCTGTTATCGGTTGCTGACGGAGGTTAACAGCTGATGGAGAGAGAGATTTTCAGAGCATCAGTGCAAAAAGCATGAAATCACCAACATATCTGATTTCATCTTCCATACAGAGATTTGCAGAACATGTTTCATGTCAGCATAAAATAATACAAAATTATCTCTAAGGATCTTCTGTGTATATATAAATCAGGCACAGAATACGAATATGTGGCTGTAGCAAAAAGAAGGAAAGTGGAATGGCTCGTCGGTTACATAACATCTGGTTTAACGCCAGAATAAAAACTACAATGTGACCTCCGTGAGCTCTTCTAGGTTTACTGGTTCTTCTGGGAGTGAAGACGGGAAGTGAGAGTGTGCTGATCTGCTGCAAGTCCAGTTATTTCTGAGTGTTTGAATGTGCTCACCTGGAGAGACGCCTGTCGCCCGAAGCATCGGGGATCTGCAGCTTCTGATGCTTTGACAGCACATTGTGTCCACGCGGGTTAAAGGGCAGCACTGCCGAGGATTAAAGTTCTGCACAGTTTCCATCACTTTGACACAGTTTTCAACCGCACGCTGAGCAGAACCAGATATTTTTAAATCCCTGTTTTGCAGCAAAACCAACCCACCAACCTGAAGCAGCTGAATAACTCAAACTATTATTGAGAGGTGATGATAATCCCTCAGCTGTTTAAAATAGAGGAGCCCAGAGAGCTAATCTGATGGTTCTGCTGGTTCTGAGCCTTGACAGCGCCCAGTTGCCATGGTGATGAAGTATCTGCCCACCCAGTGATGTTGCTCTTTATCAGCCTGGGCTGGTCCCATCTGTGTGTGTGTGTGTGTGTGTCTTTGAAACGTTTGACCGTGCATTGTGTGCTTTTGAATTAGGACACTTTACTTGGCAGCCCTCTTTGTCTTTGTATAGTGTGGGTTTCTGTGAGTGTGTGAGTGTGTGGCAGTGTGGTGTTGAGCTTTCCAGCAGTGCTACAGGGAGGCTAATTGCATTTTAATTACAAAACCAAATGCACAAGTCAAACAGTTGCCTTCCACCCACAGAAAACACACAGCTAAACACAGGTAGGTGTGTGTTCGACCCTGAATGCTTCCTTTCATGAAACACACACCTGAGACATTTTTAACTCAGTTTACATGAAATGATATTCACAGCGCACCATTTTATTTCTTGTGTGTGATTTCCTGATGAGTGTTGGGAGGCAGATGGAAGGAATAGTGTATCAGATGACCGGGGACTCTGTAGCTGGGGCTTCAAACCCACCCGGGGGGCCACTTGTTTGAAATATCTGATGTTTGTGATTTTATTCTGCAGTCTTGCACGCAGATATCTTATTCTCTTTTGCTCATATGCAGCTCTTTATTACGCAGAACGTCACGCTTCATCACCCTTTTATGCTGCAACACATTTGAAGTTTTGAGGTTTTGTCTTGCTTTGTATTCTGCTCTTTAAGAAGCTTCATCCGTGCTTTATTTTCCCGGGATTTGATGCTTGCTGTTGGAGTGCCATCCAACTTCTTGAAGCTGGTATCTCACTAGAATGTTGATTTGGTTGAGGCACAAAACTGAATGAAAACATGCAAATATTCAGCTGCAATCACAACCATTAGGCACTTTTGAAAGAGGTTTTAGATGTGGCTGGGTTGCAAGGGGTGCATTGTGCAATTCTAAATAAATGTGGTTAGAAATCTTTTTAGATAGGTTTTTTTTCCCATTCTCATTTTGAACCCATTTTACTCTCACGTTTTCACAATTTAGTGCCAGTCAGGGGCGGATTTATGACTGAAGAAGATCTGGGGCTTAACACACACACACGTGCACACATGCATGCGCGCGCACACACACGTGACACGCACTAGTCAACATCATATATATTTGTCTTGCACCACATAATTTTTAATCTGAAGCTACATATTAAGCATTTTCAGGGCAGAGTATTGTTCCTGTTAGTGTTTAGTGTGAGATGATATTCCCTTTCTTTCTCCAGCAACTTTACCTGATAGTAAACTAACTTTAGGCAAACCAGCAGCACAACAAATATTTTCAAATAAGACTCACAAACCTGAGTCAACACCAGTATCATCAAAGCTGGGGTTCTGTTGTTGTACTTTTGGTCTAAAAAACGTCCTTATGTCCATCTTCACTCAGGCAGAGAGTGTAGAAGAAGCCGACTACTGAAGGGCTTCTTCTTCAGTGGTGGAGGCTCAGGCAGGCTGTATACAAACTACTGCCAGCTGCTCCCTCTCTGTTGGACTTTGGTACTGCATGTTACTTCCGCGATTTCGATCCGGGGGGCTTTTCATTAAACATTTGGGGCTTGAGCCCAAGTAGCCGGGCCTAACGCCGCCCCTGGTGCCAGTCCCTTTCTCATGATTCGCACTTTGACTCAAGGAGGATTGTGTTGTGATTCAGGTCTTTCAACCTAAAATCCCAACTTAGAAGTTCAGCTATTCAACAAGCCTCATGTGGAAAATAACATTTTGACATCTGGTCTTCACATCACTGGGTCCACTTGACTTGAAAAATACATTTCATTTACAGTAATTCATTACATTTCCCCCATTTGTTGTCTTTGCCCAAACTTTTCATGCTTTTTCTTGCTTCAAACAAACAAACAAACAAAAAAAAAGTTGATCCTTCATAAATATTTTTCTGTTTTTTAAACATCTAAATTCTGGAAAGACATTCTAGACATCTGATACATTTTAAACGTCACATGTCTGGTGGGTACTGAATGAATGGGATCATATCTGATAAAGTAAAGCCATATCCTAGTTTTATTGCTCATCATTTGTTATTTTAAAGTCATCAGTTTTACAGGCTGCTGAGCATCTGCTGTTGAGGTCAATGTGTTTAGCTGACTGGTTTGTAAATGAAAACACTGAGAAGAGATGAACTAATCAATCATCCGTCTATTAAATATTCCCACTTCATCTGCAGATGGATGTGCTGAAATGGAATCTGACTGAGGAATCAAACTGAAACTAATCAATCTTTTAGATAAAACATCACACAGTCATAAAAGTTTTAGTGTCTGACTTCTAAGGCCTAGTCCACACGTAGCCGGGTTTCTTTAAAAACGAATATCCGCCCCTCCAAAAACTTGCATCCACACCACCTCGTTTAAAAAAAAACTGTCCACACGTACCCGGATAAATACGTTGTTAAGGCCATGCCAGACCTGTAGGCGGCAGTACTTCCCCCGTTCTTAACCTCATCCTTCGTCTGTGGTCTTCCACAAGGAGCAGTAATTCCGCTTGCAAAAACAAACAAGCAAAAAGCGCTTGGACAATTGATAAAACGAGCGCAGCTCTGAGGGCATCCATGCTGTCGGCTAGTGTAAACACAGGTCGCACACGTGATGTCAGCATTTTTTTGTCGCGGAAAGTGACGTTGCGGGCCTTAAAACTCCGGTTTTGGCTGTCCACACGCAGACACCCAAAACGGAGAAAACGCAGATCTTCACTTTGGCCGGAGTTTTTACAAAGATCCGTTTTCGTGTGAAAAAACTCCGTTTTCGTGTGGATGACAGGCCAAAACGTAGCAAAATATCTACGTTTTGGCAGATCCCCGGTTACGTGTGGACAGAGCCTGAGAGGAGTTTTTGTGAGTCTGGATCAGAATAAACATTATCTGAATTCTAATAAATGTTCTACATGTGAAAGTGTAAACTAGCTGTAAAACTTCTAGAAAACAACAACAACAAAACTAATCTCCCTCCTTTCTCTTCTGTCTTCTGTTTCCAGCTTCCCCACAGACGAGTGACCTTCTCCACTTCCAACCAGGCTCAAGATCTGCAGGATGCATCCCAGCACAGCTACTACGACAGCGGCCTGGAAGAGTCAGAGACCCCCAGCTCCAAGTCATCATCAGGGCCACGGATCGGACCACTGGCTCTGCCAGAGGACCACTACGAGAGAACCACACCCGATGGCAGCATTGGCGAGGTGGAACACCCGGAGAACGGTAAGACCAGGTGGAGTTTCCCCTCCCTGTTTTTCTCTTTTCATCCCTCCATCCATCCTTCAGCCCAGAGAGACACACCAATGGGCTCAATCAACATTTCCTGCTTTTATACACACACACACACACACACACACACACACACACACACACACACACACACACACACACACACACACACACACACACACACACACACACACACACACACAACTTGTCAGCAGGAATTCTGATCATTTAATCAAATTCCCACAATTCCCTGCACAGTGCACACCTCCATTAAAGAGGTGTGTGACCTCACAGCAGCACAGCACAATCAATATGCAACATAATCAAGTCCCACTGCTTCACAAATTAACATCCCAATTATGTAAATCATACCTGGTTTAGACCCCCATCAGCTACACAGGCAGGCTAACGGGGAACACGCTAACACTGTTAGCATCCTGTTAGCCTCCCATCATACTCTATACAGAAACAGTCAGGGCTGTCAACTTTTGAACATTTCAAAGAGTGAGATGGGGTCGTGGGGTTGGGAGCAGACAGTTTGCCGACCATTTGGGCGGGGGGGGGGGGGGGGGTATTAATGAGACTTTTTTTTTTTTTGCTCTTCGTTTTATTTATTTATTTCTACTCTGTATGGAAGAGGATTAGAGCCACTGACAAGAAAAAAAAAAAGAAAAGAACGAATTCTTACCTTTACTCAGAATTCTGACAGGGAATTCTGGGATAAAAGTCAGAACAATTTTTCTTTTCTGTTTTATTCTTTTTCTTTTCAGTGGCTCTAGTCCGCTTCCATACCTCTGACTTTACAGAGGGAACTGACCTTTGTTTAGTACAAATTTTCTTTTCGTGAGGAAAATTTAACATCCAACTCTCCTGAACTTCTTCATTCTATCTATCTATCTATCTATCTATCTATCTATCTATCTGCAGTAAAGGGTTACAGGAACTTTTGATTATAATTGATGTAAATGATTTAAATTCCATCTAGGGGTGGGCAATATCATGTCATTCATAATTATCAGTTATTATTTCCTGGCAAGAAAAACTATCACGTTAAGCTAACTTCATGATGTAACTGCATCCACTAAACAGGATCTCACAGTTCTGGGAGAACCGGTGTCGGTACAGGATCTGCTCGGGTGCAGGATCGACTCAGGGTCCTTCGACTGCCGATGACATCAAAGTAGTTGATTGGCTGAACATGAAGCCTACGGAAGTTACGTTATCATGTTATTATTTTGACTGGTCAGAACAACTTTGCGGTCTTAGTCTTCGTGGTTTTAGTCCTGTAGTCCAAAAATCAACACTTTTTGGAGAATATATGTTTAAATTTCTAAAAGAAATGTAAAATATAAGCAAATGATAAACAGTGACCATCAAGCTCTTGATGTTGATAAAATGGGGCAAAATAAAATATAAGAACTTTATTGAAAGACACCAAGCAATATTTTGAGTCAAAGAATGTATTTAGATAACAACTAAGGAAACATACAGACGAACTCCACATTAATACAAACAGATATGGCTTCACATATAAGAACTGTTCCATATTTTGTCAGTCCGATGTTGGTTTTATGCAGTTTCACATTCTTTACAAAACAACGATAATTATGGTGTCTTATTAACAAATTAAATTATAAAGAAAACATTTTTGTTAACAAACAAGAATTTATTAACAAAACTGCTGATGTCTTTCCAAAACGTATGTGTGAAAGCCGAGTAGATTTGCAGTAATGCGACGTGATTGGCAGTCGAAGGACCCCGAGCCGATCCTGTACCGACACCGGGCATGCCCATCCCATCATCAACAGCAGGTGGAGCTCACCGCTCCGCCCATCTCACAACCAGAGCGGTAAAAAGCACACCCGCTTGGATTATACAGATGGAATTCTGGGTGTGAAAAAAACGCCAGTTAAATTATTACTGAAGTGTTGTTTGTGTGCATGTTGTTAAGTAGATAATGCTATAATTAATGTAATTGAGTTTTTGAAATAAACCCTGCACACTGTGCGTGATGCGTGTTTGGGGAGCGCAGGCACTGGTTTAGCGTGAGAGATTGGAGGTGTGGCGTGGGAGCGTGTGAAGAGGGTCGAATGCGAGTGTCTCACGCTCAGTGCATGAGAGTTGGCAGAGTCAGGTAAAGGTTGATGATGCTAACAGATGGTTCAGCTTCAGGCTGTGTAGATGGTTTTAGCTAATGCTAACAGGTACGCAACACAGTCAGGTGTTATGTTTACTTTTTAAATGGGTCGCACAGAAAAGGTTGACGGGAATGCTGATAAGCGGATTTAATGTTTTCAGTTTTTGTTTGGTTTATTGCAATTGAGATGATAATGATTTTATGATGTTTGGCTAGCGTGTTGCTAGCAAACTTTTACATTTCCTTTAGTGTTGTAACAAAAACGAAACCCATAACCCCAACTAAAACAAAGCTGTAGAGCCACTATTATGCTACAGTCAACCAAAGCAGCAACTTTGGCTTTGTGACAAGGAGAAAGATATTGGGCATTGCATTATGCTGAATGGTAATATACAAACTTATAAAATAACACAAGTTAACCAGGTCATGTTTGTAAATGAGAACATGTTCTCAAACATTTTAACTGGTAAAATAAAGGTTGAAAAAATTATTTGAAGATGATTCTGTTTAATAAATGTTCAACAAATGCATATTTTTAGATTTGATTCAGGTGATATTAGTCAAATTATTCTTGTCATGAACAGAACTCAGAAGACCCGTGAAGACGCCAAACACAATGAAAGTATATAAAAATAGAAAACCTTTATTTTTGGTGGAGTTACCAGATGGGCGAGGCTGGAGACAGAGTCAGAGACAGGCGAAGGTCAAAATGGCAGGCAGAGTACAAGGCAGGGGTCAGAAGAAAAACGAGGTCCGGAGGCAGAGATCAGGCAGGGTGGATGGCTGGAGAATTCACTGGCACGAAGTTTTCAATAATCTGGCAGTGAATGACTGGATGGCCTGTTCTTTTGTAGCAGGGTAAACAGGTGTGAGTAATGAGCTGAGGAGTCAGGAGCAGGTGAAGTGGATGAAGGCTGATTACAGGAACAGGTGAGATGAACGAAGTTGATTGTGATGCTGACTGAGGTTGCTAGGGAAAACAGGGCTTGGCTGGAGCTGGGTGAGGGGACCAGGTGAGCTGAATGAAGAGTAAATGAGGAGGGTGAAGGATGGAAGTCATGACAATTCTTTAATCTTTTTTTTCTGCAAATGAACTCTTCATTTATTTATCAAATGAAACCTGCACAAAGAGGATCTTCACTTCTAAAGTTTGCTGCAAAATACATGTCCTACATCCATTTCAGTAGCTGGGCTCACATCATGTGCTGCACTGGGGATTTCGTAAACTTAGAATCACCACACATTCACAAGAAAAAAGAAAAACAAACCATTTCAATGAGCTCGTTGTAATTATGCCCACTACCCGGGTGTCCGGACTTTTAAATGCCTTCAGGCTTTGCTTTATTCATACCTCGCTCAGAAATGGATCCACACAGGTATCAGGAAAACTAAATTCTGGTAATTTTTTATCACGTGTAGTCTACATATAACACTTTTCTTGAAAGGCAGCGAGTAACCTCATCAGGACTAAGAGTTTGTAAGGACCTAATAGCATTCTGTTGGGCTTTCAGTTGGGTTGTTGTTGAATTTATTCCCATTTTGGGATTCAGGGGGTAAAGGCGGGGTGTAGGACTTTATTTCCCAGTGAAGATACAAGCAGACAGATCGAGGCTAGGTTTCCATGACCTGTGACCTTAGACCCACCACCCCCACCCCACAACAAGAGCAGGAGGGCTGTTTGGTTTTTGCATTTGGCTTTATTATTTGTACAGGCCATGTCTTAAATGAGAGGGAATTGTTAATATTCTGTTTGCATCACTAACTGCAGCAGTAGGTAATCTTTCATGTTTTCATTTATAAGTTCAGTTTCCTTTGCAGATTGTCCTCTTTAATAACCACTTACTTTGGTTTAGACTTTTGTCCAATACCTTCCTTGGTTTATTGGAGCCTCCATGTTACCAACATCAACATGAGTTAATAGCCAACTTTAAAATTGCCATATAGAACATGACAGTGCTTGCAAATTTCTAAAATATCAGTTTAAATCCCAATAATTACTGCAAAAAGAAGAAACACGTGTGTTTGAATCAGGTCCGAAGTCTCAGTTTAATGAAATATCTGCTCCACTCTGTCTTTGTTTACAGTGAAGTTAATATTTTAACCCATCAAAAGGTGAGGAGTTATTGTTATGATTTATTTAGACCAGATTTGGCCTTGAACACAGAACCAGTCAGTTGCACTTATACAGATTCATGCATTTAACGTTCACAGCCCTGCTGCATATTTGATAGGCCTCGTTTAAATCTTTAAAGCACAAAAGCATAAAACATCTCATGCATAAAAAGCTTAATTTACCCAGATTAGGAACAACAAGGCATTATTACATCAGCACAAAGAAGAAGGAAACAGCCAATAAATAAAAGTAAAAGCTGTGCCTCATAAGAAGGACTTTATGTTTAGATAACGACGCTGAGAAACAGGTGGTTTTTAGGGTTTCAGCAGAGATTCCATCCATCCATCCATCGTCTGAACCCGCTTGTCCACGTAGGGTCGCGGGGGGGGGGGGGGGGGGGGGGGGGCTGGTGTCTATCTCCAGAGGTCAATGGGCAATCAGGCGGGGTACACCCTGGACAGAGAGCCAGTCCATCACAGGGCGACACAGAGACACACAATCGCGCACACACACACACACACACACACACACACACACACACACACACACACCTAAGAACAATTTAGACCGACCGATCAACCTAACAGTCATGTTTTTGGACTATGGGAGGATGCCGGAGTACCCGGAGAGAACCCACGCATGCACTGGGAGAACATGCTAACTCCATGCAGAAAGATCCCAAGCAGGGAAGCGAACCGAGGACCTTCTCACTGCAAGGCAACAGCTCTAACCACTGCGCCACATCGCAGCCCAGCTGAGATTCCCTGAAGAATAAACAAACTGTCTCATTTACCAGCATTATGGAGCCAAATTAAAGACACACGAGCAGCAAGTCACCAATCTTTTCTTACTTGTGTCCTCATTTATTGTTGTGCTTGGGCTCTTTAAGGCCTCGTTAACACTCGCAGTAATTAAGCGAAGTGGGGTGAACAAGTTGAAGCTGGCTTAGGAATAAAAGATCAGGAGGGAACGAGGAGAAGTTCAGTTTAAATGCCACATCTGTCATCGGTCGGCTCAGTGAGGGTGAGAAGTCTCAGTGAACCCACAGGCCGCACAAATACCATCTGTAAACACAATTATTCACACGCCTGCAGGCCACCGCGGAGGAAGGGGCTGCCGCGCGTCACAGCGAGCGAGGAACAAGGTCGTGAGTGGGTGATGTTGTTTCAGTCTTCCACTTTGATGGTCAAACATGTTTTAGCTGGAGGTGTTTTCCCAAGGAGGTGCGTGTTGTTGGAGTGGAGGGGTCAACAGATTACAGCGTGTTTTCCAGGGATTAACACACCGCTGCAGATACACTTTACTCCCTCGCTCTTCCTCTCTGAAGATTCCAGGCATGCTGTGTTTTCCATCTCAATCCATCAAACAAAATCCTTCATTTTTATATTCGCTTTTCAAACTGAGAGGTTTGTTTGTTGCTGCTTTGTTGTAGTAAAAAAAGGTTCATCGAGCATCCACAGCTTCTTTTCACCTCTGAAAGTGCTTTGACCACAGGAACCTTGCACAGAATTTGCAGGTTTTTCCAGGAGATTTATCTCCTCCTACTAAACACACATTACCAGAAAAGTACTTTAAGACTTTCTTTCACCTGGATTGATATGCTAGCTAGAATAAGGTATCAGATTTCATGATCTGGTTAAATGACAACCTTTCACAAGCTGCAAATGTCAGTAAATGAAATGGATCAGACGTATCTGTAGATTACAGAAGCATAAAAGTCCAGATTGTTGCTCCAGCAACCAGCTTGACAATAATTACACCAATCAGCCACACAATTATGCTATTGCCTGTTCCGGGTTCGGTTCGGCTAGCTCACTTTGGTGTGTCGTTTCAGGAGGCTGTTCTGTTGCTTCCTGTTGTTTTCCTTCACTTCAGACCGTATTGATCACTCAGTTGTGTGACTGACTGCTGATTGTTCAGATCTTGAGACCCAGTGATGAAGAGCTGCAGGAACAAAGCAAGTGGCCTGAAACACATCGTGCGTTTGCACTTGTTTGCCAGCTGAACAATTTCATTACATTATATTGACCAAGAACACCAAGATTTGAAGGCAACTGCTGCAAGGCGAGCTCATTCTGATCAGAGCAGGTGGATTTTACAAATGGAGAAGATTTTCAGCCACATGTGTTTAGAATGGCTTTAGCTATTTTAATGCATCCTGGCCGCTCCTCATGCAAGGATTATCTTCATTTGTTTTAATCTGAGCTTAATCTGTCAATGAACTAGATGCTTTAAATTTGCTTTGCCTAGTGCAGCACTGTGAACACTCGTCCCTTTATTTTCAACGTGTTGATTTCTTTCTCTTGTTTCTTGGTAAAGTGACAGTGTGTATTTCCTCTGGCGATAAGGGGCAGTACATACCTAAATCTTTGCAAGCAACAGGTATTTTGTGTTTGAGTAAGACGTTACCAGTGGATGACCATTCGGGTCAAAAGTCCCTCAGAGTGCAACCTCCAGCAAAATGACAATCACACCAGACCGCCTTTCATCACTGACAACGCGCAAAGAGGTAAATGAGCAAAACAACAATGTTTATGAATGGTGAAAGTTTTGTCCTCATGGGCAACGGGATGAGTTTCTGCCACAAGTACATCTTTTGAAGCAAAAAAAAAATCCACTGTTATATCGAGGAGCCAATAAGAAAATTCTAGGTGGTCCACGAGGGATCATTTTGTTCATATATGGCAAATAAGTTATTTGTTTTTATTTCCTTGTTTCATTCTGTTCCTCTCAGTTTCTGCTTGATCCATCAGAATGTTGTTTCTAAATTATTCTTATTCATACTATTTAATGCAGGTTAAACGTCCCATTTGTTAAACTGAACTTACATACATTAATAAGAGAATGCTGAGACATCACAGAGAAATGCGTGGGAGTTTGGCCGTCCCGCCGGTGGGGGGTGCTGTTTGATGTCACCGGGATGTCAGTAGAGTCTCGCTATTAGGTTTACTTGCAGTGATGTTTATAATCCAGCAGGTGTCAGTAGACCAACATGGTGACACAGCGTTGACACAGTATCGATACAGTTTGGGTAATGTGCCGAAACACCTCACGGGCCATCATCTACCCATCACTAGCGTCACTCATAGACTAACTTCTATTTCACACTTGAAGCATCAGTGGCGTGGAACGGCAGTGGAATGTTGCTGCTTCAAATAGAATCCATTAAAGTCTATGGAGCATTCAAACCAACCGAGACGCGGCAATTTTCAGGTGCGTCCCAGAAGCGGCACACCGCTAAAGATAGGGTCGGGCTCTGTTTTTGCAGCTAGCCGCTTCTGGGACAACATCATGTATGACATCAAACAGCAATATCCAACATGAATTCCTTCTTTTTTGTTTAATGGTGGATTTCATAAACAAACCGTGACCTTTGAAGTCTCAAGGGATCCTGTGATCTCGCAAATCAATCGAGAAGAATGGCGGAAGTCTTGAGGGATTTTGTGATCTCACGAGCCGAGCAAGAAAGCCGCTCCGTGGCCAAGACTCTCTCAGTGTGTAACGGACCACATTGAAGCTCGCGAGTAAAAGGTTCTGCTGCCACTCCGTGCCGCTGATGCCTCCAGTGTGAAGCTGGGGTTAGACCTGCTCTCATGTATTTTAGACACAATGTCTATGGTTATATGTTACATTTTCAACAGCATTTTGACGGATATTTCCAGAGATTATTGGTAAAAACTACACTTTGTCTCAAGGGGGGTGCATGAACATTGAATGCTATAGATCAGGTAGACTTCTCAGTAGAAACATTATTCAACATGTAAAATGGTAACCACGGGAGCTAAAACATCTCTCTCTCCTTAGATTCAGACCATATCCCATGTTCACTGCTGCTCTCGCCCCCCTTTTTCTTACACTACAGAACCAAATCAGCCCCGAGCACCACTTTGTCTTCTGCCTGATTAAAAAGCACAACGTTCAGCTGTTTCAGAAAATCACTGAGCCTTTCCTTCTTTTAAGATTTACATCTTCAGCAGTAACCACTGGGCTCCGAGCTGACAGCCACCGGCAGACCTCCGAAGAGCTCACAGACACACTTCAGTCTTTTAATGAGATCCGTCGACTGAAAATAATTGCAGACTCAGAGGGGTGTAAAAGGAGCGTCCATCCTCTGCCCCACCCTGACCAAGCTGGCCGCACAGACACAAAACACAACATAGACATGATGAAAAACACATTTTGTGGTTTGTTTTGCAGAGGTGAGAGATATCTATCTCTTCCTCCCTCTCATCTTCTGCTCCGACCTGCAAATGGTCAGCTAATGGACATTAATTCCATCAGCCTGTTTTCACTCTGCTAATGCATCCACTTCCTGTCTGTGATGGACAGACGGGAAGAGGGAAAACCAAACTGTGAAGAGTGAAAAGAGGGAGGAGGAAGTGTGTGGGATTTGATTGCATCTATGTCTTTCTAGTCAGAGTGGAGCGAAAGATGAAAAAAAAAAATCAGGATAGATTCAGGACTGAAAGGTCTGTAAAGGGAGGAGAATCTGTTCCCTGACACTGAAGCTTCTGCATAACAAGCCGACTTATGAAATGTGTGTGTGTGTGTGTGTGTGTGTGTGTGTGTGTGTGTGTGTGTGTGTGTGTGTGTGTGTGTGTGTGTGTGTGATGAAAATATACACACACATGCAAGCTTTTTATCTGCTGATTGCATCAGGCTGAGAGCTGTAGAAATTGGACACACACACGCACGCACGCACGCACGCACGCACACACACACACACACACACACACACACACACACACACACACACACACGTACGGATGAGAGATGCAAAACATCAGAGAGCTTCTCTATCTGAGCTCTTAATCAGCTACCGGTTTGATTTCCAGATAAAAGTGTGAGAGCTCAGAAATCGCTCGGTTTGCAGAGTGACATCAGCGAATCAGCGCTACACTTCTGTTGACACACATGCTCTGAGTTAGATGAGTTCCATCTCACCGGGAGAGACGGTAAGTTCAGCAGGTTTACACGGACATTGTGGACCATCAGCTGGTTTTACTCCGCTTATTGGTTACATGTGTCAGAGAGTTTAGTTCTGGCAGGATCCCGATCTGTTCGTTGAAACGTTCACCTAAAAGCTGCTTGCTACAGGAGGTCTGATTCAATTAGCTTAAACCACTTCCTTTAAGGGTCTCTGTGCGGTCGTTAGTCTCCGTCCAGGTGCCAAGAAAGGATTAAAAAGATCCAGAAGCTAATTCATTAAAGCTAAACAATACACACACCCAGAGATTTACTCATCATTAAGTGAAATGCTGATCCTCTCAGTGAGAAGATGTATTAAACAAGAGCTTCTGTGATGTTTAATCAAAGCCTACATTCGGCTCATCCAACATTTTGCAATTAAACACTGAATGAATCAGAAAATGCCTAAAAAACTGCCAGTGACTCCCATGGATGCAGAGTTTTCATCAGCAGATGTTTGAAAATGATTCATGCAAGTATGTTACAGGTCCATGTTGATTTGCAGGCCTTAAAGGGATTTTCCAGCCATCTTTGAAGCATTTATGTGCACAGAATTTTAAACCATTGTCTATAGCTTCCCAAAGGATTCAGGACTCATGAGTAGACGGCAAACATAAAATATACTTGAGGACCAGTGACTCGTGTCTTGACAGCTATCAGGGTTGTATGGGAGATTTTTCATCAGTTGAATGCAGATTGCATTTCAGAAAAGCCCTAAAAATAAATGTAACAGAGTAGAGTGAAAAATCCTGATTTTTTTTGTGTGCATTGGTTTACCTCAGTTTAAAATGAATCAGTATAAATGCATCGATGTGATTCTGTTTACAGCTTCATTCTGTTGATTTGCAGAAAAAAATCATACAGCATGATTTAGTTTGGCATTCAAATCAGCAGGTTTATTTTTAATTAAAAGGGGCAAAAGAATCAACATACATGAAAGGAAAAGTGAATTCATGAATCAGAATCTCCTGTTTGATACGCAAACTGCTGGACAGCATCTAAAGCTTTTCAAGATTTAGAAAAATATCCTGCTGAAATGAGCAGAGCGTGACTTTTCTTGTTTTTTTATGAATTCATTTACTCAGAATAACAGAAACAGTCTTGAACTCACGAGTGTACGGATGTTTAAATTACAATAAATTGAGAAGAGTGAAGACTGGAAGTGATGAAAAGATTGGCCTTTGTGAAGTTTAGGAAGTAGAAAGTTTACTGATTAAGAGTATGAGGTGGTTTGAAGAGGTTGTGAATTCTTCTCAGTGAAGTGAAGCACCTCCTCCAGCCTCCATCGCCTCCTGCCCTCCTTAAAGAGGCCTCGGCTCTTTAGCTCCTCTTATTCCTCCTCAGGGATCCCAGCTTTCCTACCAGCCGCCTCCTTTTTCCTCCTCCATCAGCTCTCCAGTGGGTAATGATGGGAGGTCAGCAGTTCTCCATTCTGTCATAAAGCTCCCAGGACACAATCATAGTCTCCTGAAAATAGCATAGTATTTTTAGACCATCCTCTCGTGTTTGTGAAGTCCTCAAGGTTCAGAGATTTCCTGCAGCACAGAGCGCCAGCAGCTCTCAGCAGGTCTCTCACATAAACGTAGTCCTCGTGTTAAATATTATTGAAGCACTGATATTAATGTAAACCTACTAATAAATCCCAGAGAACACTGAATTAGAGTCAGAGACTGAAAATTATTGAGAGAATGATCAGAGAATGTCTGTTTGAACAGAGTTTTGTTGCTTTCTGAGAACATTTCAGATGTTCTCTTGAGGTCATGGCGGGTTGGCTTCAGGAGAGAAAAGAACCGAGTTTAAGTGTTAGTTCTGCCTGCAAAGCATAGTTGTGCTCACTGGGGAGAGTTCAGGGGAAAGATAGGATCTCCACAGGCTGTTTGGCAGGTTTTAGGGTACGGCCACAAGGGTTTTTGGAACTCTGAGAGGTTTTCAGGGGTCAGTGAGGGGTCGTGTTTGTGAACAAGGGTTTTCAGGTTTCTTTAGACAGCTTTTAGTGCGGTGCAAGTGCTCAATGAGCAGACTCAACAATCTCTGAGGATGTCTTTAGGGCAGATGGGGTTCAGCTGTTCAGTATTAAGGCCGAGGTTCTTCACGTGTCAGTCAGAAGAACACAGGCCTTAAATATTCAGGAAGAGCATCCTTTTTTAAAACAGGCTTGTGAGTCACTAAGAATGTTCCGTTGCTTCAGGAATTCCTATGATATCTTCTTAAAGTGATGGTGCTTATTCCCCTGGGCGATAGGGGGCAGTGCACACCCAAATCATTGCAAACAAACAGTATTTTGTGTTTGAGTAAGACCTTACCAACGGATGGCCATTAGCGTAAAAAATCCCTGAGAGCGCAACCTCCAGCAAAATGACAACACTTCTGTCTCCCTGTCATCACTGGCAGAGGAGAGGTAAATGTGTAAAACAACGTTTATGTAAATCAGTAAATGTGTTTTGTCCTCACAGGCTCCCTTAGAAAGACACATGGGGTTGCCCAGAGACTTAGACCTGCTCCCATGTATTTTAGACACAGTTTTTATTTGGTATATATTACAAAGCTGCCAATATTGTTCAACAACTGGGCATCATTTAATTCATTTTCAACAAAATTTCGATGGACATTTCCAGAGAGTAACGATAAAAACTACACATTGTCCTTTCAAAGAGCTCCAAGAAAACAAGTGAGAACCTTCCAAGTATTAATAAATAAAAGGTTTGAGTGTAAGGACACATTTCAGCTCGAAGAACATTGATGAAGTTCATCAAGCTTTTAAGCATCAATTTGTGCTAGCACTTATCTACAGAAGTTGTCATATCTGGGTTTCAGGTGGTCTCGTTTGACCAAACTGAGTCTCAGGACACTTAGAGAAGATACTTGGGCACTAAAGTTATGCCGTGTTTCCAGGAGAGAGGGGATGCTCTGCATGAGGTTTCAGGAGTCTCTGAACATTTAGGAATTTCTTCCAGATGCTAAAGCAAATTTCTAAAAACAGTCCATGGCAGAACAACTTCAAGCCTTGACCCTTGTGTAGTTTGGTCATAATGTCTGAGGCAGCAGTCCTGGACTGAATAAAGTTAGAGTGCTCTTTCCAGGTTTGGAATGAGCATCTGCCTCAGGGAGAGGAGGCTAAGCATCTCGGTGTCTTGTTACTAAGAGCTGGTGGAGTGGAGGACACATAGACTGAAGGAGCAGGGCTTCTTCTGCAGTAACAGGGGCATTTACAAGACTATTTTGGTCTGCCTAAACCTTCACACATAAGATCCATGATTGTGTCCTGGATCTAAGCAGCAGAAATGATGTTCCTTTGAAGGGTGGTTTGGTACAGCTTTTTTGAGAAGCTCTATAGAGAGTAGAGCTGCTGCTCCTTAAAAGGGGAGTCAGCTGATTAGGATGCCTCCTTGTTACCGCCCTCTGACGGCCTCCTGGTTCCCTCCTTCTACTTTCCTGATGTCATGAGAGTCAGAGGCAGATCCCAAACTCCCTGATGAGATAGTTTCTCAGAGTTTCACTGGTGGATCTGTTACCTCTGTAAACAGACCTTGAAAAGGCAAAATAACATATAATATTTGTTGTCATTCAGTTTGAGGAACAAACAGGAAAATAGCATGAAGACGTTTCAGGATCCACTTACAAGGACAAAAAGTTGTTTACACCACAGTTGTACACAACGCTTCTTGTGCTGCTCTGGCAACCACTTGCTTTGCAAAAATCCTCCTCACTGACTAATAATAGAGCTGCTGTTGGACACACACACACACACACACACACACACACCATTTCTCTACATGAACACACTCATTAGAGCCTGTAGTTTTACAACACTTCATGCTGAGGAACGAGGCTGAGTGTTCAAAGGCTTTCTGAGCTGAACAACACACACACACACACACACACACACACACACACACACACACACGCGCGCGCGCAAACACACACACGAAAACACACACACACACACACACACACACACACACACACACACACACACACACACACACACACACACACACACACACACACGCGCGCGCGCGCGCGCAAACACACACACGAAAACACACACACACACACACACACACACACACACACACACACACACACACACACACAGATCGGTTGTATTCAAACTGAAACATTACATAATGATGTAAGCCGTGGTCCTTTTGGAAGTGGGACACTCGCTGAGAGACGGTCTGACGAAACCTCAGTCCTGAGGAGGTGTGTGTAGCATGTAGCCTCTTAAGTGTGTGTTTGTGTTACTCTGCTCCTCATTAGCCAGCAGATAAAAGGAGCTTGTATAATGATAGGAGAGGTGATTCCTCCCTGTGGATCCATACCTCCCTCTCTGTTTCTTATTCGTGTAGCTGAGTGTGTGTTTGTGTGTGTTGCGTTAGGGCATGTGATGTCAAGAAGCTTTATAGTAACCGGCGGTGTTCTTAAGATGCCCTCTCCTGTCCCCTGGGAGACAGAAAGAGAGAGTGAGGTGGATTTATTTTTCTGGGTGTGTTGTTTATTTGAGGTTATCTGTGGTGGCCGCTGCACACTGCGGAGTAGGGGTGTGTGTGTGTGTGTGTGTGTGTGTGTGTGTGTGCGTGTGCGCGCGCGTGTGTGTGTGTGTGTGTGCGCGTGTGTGTGTGTGTGTGTGCAGCTGTAAATCGGAGCTCAGCCAGCATTCTACTGATGTACAGTGGCCACGAGCGCTGCAGCTCACAGATGTTGTGAGTCCATGATTGGATTTTATTGTTGCACACAGAGAGAGAAATGGTGAGAATCTGTGGGTCAAACTAGGTTTTTTTTCAGTAGCTTCCAGCACCTCTTGTAGGGTTTTAAAAAATGTTTAGTTTTCTTAAAATGTTTCCAAGTGTAGTTTGGAATGTTTGGAGGGTGACTGCAATGGTCTCAAAGCTTATGGAGAGCTCTGCCCCCCCACCCCCCCACCCTGGTCTTTGAAGCCCACCATCCTCCATGTCTGACATATTTCTGTACTTAAGCTCACCAAATCAGGGTTCGTATCAATGATCAAATAATTGAAAATGCTTTAATTCAAGTGAGATATTTTCATGGTTTAGAAGATCCTTGGATGTCCAGTACACAGTTTGGTAATGTAACTGGGTCTGGTTATTGAACTGTGGCATTTGAGGCGATCTCATCATTTCTAAGCATGTGTCTGTTCGCATACATCTTCACCAACGTAATGTTCTCAAACCCAAATGAATGAGTCAACAACACATTTCTGCAGAATTCAATGTCTTAAAGAGGAGAGAATGGAATCATTTGAAACAGAGTTGTAGAAGAAGAAATCCTAAATCATGCAGAAGAGTGGGTCAGGGTCTTTACGGACCAACTTGATGTGGGCAACCCTAGCTCGTCGGGCTTGTTTAGAGTTTCTTAGAGGTTGCTCAGGTAATTCATAAGATTAGAGACCACAGCAGAAGTTGAAGCATAGCAAAATTGGAAGGTCCAATGAAACTGGTCCGAGCTTTGAAGAAGTTTAAATGATCTCAAATACAATTGTTCAACGAAACATCCTAGCTGGTTCACCAGTCTTGTTTATGTCATTAGGAACATCTAAAGGTGTGGTTCCCTCGTGTAATCAACACATTTGCAATGGGGGTAACAAAGCTGTGGTGCACCTGTTTCAGCAACTAGAAAACTGCCACCTCCGAGCTGAGCTTCAGGCTCTTATTTCCAGATATTTGAACATCTCGTCGCAGAGGAACAGCCTTCCTCGTTGTGAGTCAAGATGGGTGAGTCCATGAATGTTAAGTGACAGAGTGACGTAGATCTGTCAGGATTTTCAAATCCTGTAGTTTAACCGCCAATTTTCTATCAGGAGCTAATGCAGGAGATAGGTGTAGGAGACTAATTTCATGGTCAGCCTGCCGGGAAACTCAGAGTGACTAATTATAATCAGAAATATTAATCAAAAATGGTTTTTAGTGTTCCACACTTTCAAGGGAACAATTATAACAAATAATTTCAAAGGGTTGGGCATAGTTGCACTATAGATGTGTCCTCAGGAAAATAATATGTTCCTGCATATACTCTGTTTTCTCTATTAAGCCCGTTTTGTGTGCAGGTTACAAGAAAACACGTTTTGTAACATTCATGAGTTTCAAGGGAACAGTGTGACACTGTAAACCAGAACATGAATAAACACTTCCAGTTGTAAACTGTGATTTCTAAATAACTATTATGGGACTTTTTTTTTTTTTTTTTTTTAACATATTTCTTATTTCTAAAGAGATGTACTCATCTTCCTCTCAATAATTAACCAGAAATACCCGTCTCTTCACTACTGAGTTTGAATGAAACACTTTTGAGTGCTGAGACTAAAGAACTACTTCAGGTTTTTGCTTCTGGCGCGGCTTTATCCAGACACCATAACTCTGGCCTTATCTCTGAGATGCCCCGCAATAGTCAGCTTCAACACGAATAATACCATTCTGTTTTCTGAAGGTGAACTAGTCGTGTTTTCCTCAAAAGCCCCCCTCAGTTAGTGGTTTATTTGCAGACATGTAACCTTTAACAAATCGCCCCTTCAGAAGCCACATGCTTCACCGTGATCATGAATATTCAGCGGTGAACTGCTCAGTATTCTCTTCAGAGTTTGGGGTTTCTTAGCTCTTAAACTGCAGCTTGAATAAACTGTCAAACTGTCCTTCCTGTCAGCCTGAGTTTTCTTTATTGGCATGAAATATAAAAGCACTTGAAATATAAAAGGCCTCCCTGCAGAGTGAAAAAGAAAAAAAAAGCCTACAGAGGCATGGATTCACTTCACTCCAGGTGTGAAAGGTTGGCAAGAGAAAGCAGCGCTCGTACAGATGCACGTATAGGAGCAGATTACTGAAAACTTCAAGAAAAACGTTCGATTTCAAGGACACGTGCTTTGTTGTTTACAGTTCCATGTGCTGTAAAACTTTTCAGTCATTTTGTTAGAAGGTTATTACAGCTCATCACTTTGACCTTTGACCTCTGAACAAAATGGTTGCCAGTTCATGTTGCTCTTTTTTCCACACAGCGCAGAATTTCCAGCGTTTTCTTGTAACCTGCACACAATAGTTATTCTAACCTCTGGATGTGGTTTAACCAGGCTGGCTCCTGTGAGATTATCTCACAGATCAAAGTCACTTCTTGACTGTCCTGCTCTGAGCAGGATGTGACCGCCCGCTTTGGCACAGAGCGAGCCAAAAGCAGCTCTGCTAAAGCCGCCTCCCTCTGAGTCCTGGCTCCGGCTAGCTGCTTCCTTTAGCGCCGGCAGCTGTTCCCGGTGGGCTGTGTTCGCTCCGAGGCAGCATCTCCAGGACAGATGGCAGGATGGTGGGGGGTGAGAGGCTGGGCAGTGATGGGCCATGACCCCTGGGAACTCATCCAATGGGAGTGTTGGAGCAGCAGGGGAGGTAGCCACCGGTCTGGTTGCCAGGTTAGCGTTGCATCATGGGAACTAATGACGCGGGGTTGGTTGTAGTTGTGTGTGCGTGGTGAGGTCGTGTCAGAGTGTTATTGGATGGGGATGGTAAGGGGCCTGCGTCAAGTAAACAGGTGAACACACTCCAGGATCCCTGGTGAGCGGAGCTCAGGACCTGCTGAGACCCTCTGCAGGAATGGATCACCATGGAAACAGAGAGACAGGCAGGGATGTTTGGGTCTGGCGATCAGGAGCCTGATACACACAGCACACACTGTTATTGTTGCATCAGTAAGACACGACAATAATAATAAAGTTTCCACATCACTTTCCAAAACAAACTTAGAAAAGTTTCACCCAGTGGCAAAAGATAATCTGCTGCTGATGTTCAGGAGGAAAACTAAAAGTAAGCCAAACACCAACCTGAGCTTAGAAAACAAAAAATAATTATGGTTTATCAGTTCATTCTCCAACTAGAGAGCATCATTTCATTTTATTGCAGAACAAAAAGCTTCACTTGATGTTTTATCATTCTCATTTCAAAATGTTGAAGTATTTTAAATACTACAATACCTTTGTTTATATCCATTGTTGACTCTTTATCACTCTGTTACAAAATAATTTTGATATGGAAGATTTTTCTAAAAATGCTACTAGAATGAGGATAAATGAAAATATTTTAAGGCAATTAATTAAGGAGACAAGTTAATAGAAGCAATTTTTACACACACTGTTACTCAGACTAATTATCAGACAACTGCAAATTTTGATAACATCTCTCTTAACAAAGTCAAATGAAAGATAAATGCGAGATAAAGATAGATTAAAAAATAGACCTTATAAATTCAGTTTTTGTAAAACAGTTTGTTATGGAGGTTTTTGCATCTGCAGACCATGATTCACTCACACATTCACTTAGGACCAGGACCGTTCTACACCAATCAGAGCCAAGTCCAGATTGGTGCCCATTTCCCGGCTAAAACCAGTAAATACCAACACTCCTGATGAGTTTCTTTTTTTCTCTCTTGAATATAATGTTGACGTTGTGAAGTGTGTTGCTGATGTGCTGAAGTTGGTTGTTGTCTGGATGGTCATTAAAGTGAGTTGATTTTTGTTTGGAACTTTTTAGTGTGGGATCTAATATTTATTAATGGTAAATGACTTGTATTTGTACACATTCACATGCATATGGTGTTGAGCTACCATGTAGCCACAGCTGCCCTGGGCACGCTGATGGAAGCTGTTGCCACTGGTCCCTCCGACCACCACCTGCAGGCAAGGCGGGTTGAGTGTAACTGAATAGGACTCGATCCCGTAATCCTCCGGTTACAAGACAGACACTTAACTCCTCCGCCACTGTTGTCCCAAATAAAAAGGACAACAAAGACAACATTTTAATTTCTTCTGAAATAATAAGAATTTTGTAAAAAAAAAAAAAAAAAGAAAGAAAAAATCAGGAACCGGTTTGCCCAGTTTACATGAAGCAGCCACCATCCTTGTGCATCTGACCAGTTGTTGAGGATCACTTTTGTGCAACACAGCTTCTGAACTGCTGATTTGGTTGGATGTCTCCAGCCTTTCTCATCTTCATCTTTATGTAACAAACCGAGTTTATGTTCAGCTACCTTGGAAGGTCCAAACTGGTTCCACTAGCTTTACTAGAAACAGTTATTACCAAAAACAAACCCAGCCACGTGCTTCTCTCTCTGTGAGTTGAAGCATTTATATAAAACAGCTGATGTGTCCAGTTATAATTTAAATTTGATGAGATTATTAAAGCTAACGCTCTCTGTCCCATTCCCTCCTCAGTGATCCGATTGAGTTGATTAGCCGTCTAACTGAAACTTCTCAGTCTGTGTGTAGCAGGTGGAGGTGGGACCGTAGATTAGCACAAGCTTAAGGTGTGTTCTGGTCACATGCTGCTGCCTCGTCTCCCTCCAACACCTATTAAGCCCCACAGATTAATGCTCTCAGTAATTAATGAGCAGCTTAGAGGCAAATCAGTCTCGACCCAACTCAATATTGTTTCCCATTAACGAAGAAACCAGAACATGGTCCTGACCTGTCGCTCAGCGTTCCGCTGATTGATGAATGGTGCCCCTCGCCTGACATTACCGCTACCGACACCTGATGCGGCGCTAAAGAGAAGGTCAGAATTAGAAACGGAGGGTTTGCTTTAAGTCAAGTAAAGTAGTTACTTCTGTTAAACATTTGAAACTACCAGTGGAACAAACTTTCTCCAGGTCTTCACATTATCTTCATTATCACCCAGATTTGTAGAGCTAAAGTTAGTTCAAAGCCTTGCTGCTGCGAAGAAAGAAAGAAAAATCATTAAACCATCCAGTTCATTCAGTAATAATGTGCTGTTTGGTAAAAGTACATAGTTCATCATGGCCAGATTCACTGAAAACTGCAAGAGTTTACCAAGGGACATTTTATGAAAACTGTGAAGGCAACACAGAAGTGACAAACCTTGCAGTTCCACCTTCATCCACTAGGGGCTGCGTTCAAAACAGAGCAAATTCTCAATGACTCCCATGTTAAAAAAAGCCTATTTCACAGCAGAAATAAACATGATTACAACCTGGTTAAAAAACATTTTAGGTTTAATAGATCTAGAACCAGGCAGCTTTGGCTTGCTTTTAGCCTCCCCTTGTGTCCGTTTGTAGAACTGAAAGAAAAACCATCTCCTTGCTGTGCATTTGTCTTTTTAACACCTTGATCTAACTGCTGAAATATCTTCACAGCTTTCCTTAGGAGTGATTTATCACTAGATTAAACAAATCAGCTGTGTTCATGATCTACAACATGCAGAAAAAAAGAAACATGAAACAACTATACATTTTTTTCCTTCTACAAATGTTTTTGTACAAAAAAGATCAAAATATTTCTTTTAATCTCAATGCTTTTTTGACTGTCCTCTTGTCTTTTAAACGTGAGCCTAATGAGCCACTGGCAGCAGCTTTAACATTTCTGTTGACCTTGGTTTCTCTCTCTCTCTCTCTCTCTCTCTCTCTCTCTCTCTCTCTCTCTCTCTCTCTCTCTCTCTCTCTCTCTCTCTCTCTCTCTCTCTCAGTTTTTCATCTAAATGTTGTCATGTTGTCAGAACTTAGATGACATTAATGATGAGGCTGGATTTTTAGGAAGCACCTGCATTGAAACTCTTCCGAGCATAGCTGCCACTTACCACTTGGCCAGATTTATGGTGGTTGGTTTCCATGTTTAATGCTCCCTCGCTAAAGTCACAGCCATTTTTCTTCTCTTCCCCGTGTCTGGTTTGATGACGTCAGTTTGGTGAGACAAGTATTTGGAGTCTTCTACGTCTTTTCACACAAAACCTAAAGTAAATGTTGCCGTTGTTTGAAAATAAAAAAAGTTTTTTGGGCAGTAGAACACCCATAGTCTGGAAGTAGGAGTTATTTAGGCTCCCTATAGTTTAGGAAACACCAAACATGCTTTAAAATGAGCGACAAATCCAACTTGTTTATATTATGGAAATTTATGAAACACAAATACTTCAAGATGGAATATTTCTTTTAGATGAAAATCTGTCCCCTTCTAGAATATTAACTAGTTTTGTTTTTGTAACAACGCGGCTCCACGTGTTGTGTTGACACTGACGGGGATTGAAGAGGCAGAAAGGGTAAAGAGGGTCATTAAAGTGCTCGGTGGACATCATCCGGTTTTAATGGGTTTTTTTTCTCCACGTGCTGCCCCGGAGCAGCCGCTGTCAAATGAATCACAGCTCAACAAATGATCAAAGTACATCTTTATTTATGATGCTGTACTGGAATGCAGGAGTGAATCTGCTCTCCTGAAGTCTATGTAAATATAGATCATGAGCAGGTGACGGAGCTGATTCAGCCTCAGGCTTTTTAGCGTGATGCAGATTTAAACCTTTTTTATTTACCACAAGAGGAACCTGGCAGGTGTAACAGACGCTAAAGAGGACTTATTTCACTTCACTAACATTTAATTACCCTTCAAAGGAAAAGTCAGAAGCATTAACGATGCAACTGAGAGCGAGCTGAAAGAAAATTTAAGTTCTTGAGGCAAATTAAAGCCGTTCATAATCCTTAAAACATAATTCAATCAAGTTTTTTTCATCCAAAATACATTAACTCATTTTATTTAGTGATTAAAAGCAGACCAGAAACACAATGTCACGTTGTGGGCCTGAGGAGTTGGACCCAATGCGCAGACACCCAGACTGACACGAGACATGAGAGGATGCAAAGGTAAACATTCTTTATTTCGAGTGACGAAGACAAAAACCTAGAGACCTGGGGTGTGTGTGTGTGTGTGTGTGTGTGTGTGTGTGTGTGTGTGTGTGTGTGTGTGTGTGTGTATGTGTGTGGGGGTGTTACAAAACAACGCTGACAAGGACAATGGACTAACAAACACTGAGGCCTAGACCACACATAGTCGTTTTTTTTTTAAAAAAATATCCGCCCCTCCAAAAACTTGCATCCACACCACCTCGTTTAAAAAAAAACTCTGTCCACACGTACCCGGATAAATAAGTTTTTAAGGACATGCCAGACCTGTAGGCGGCAGTACTTCCCCCGTTCTTAACTCATTCACTGCCAGCCATTGCCGGTGTTTCTCACCGTTTTTACTGTTTTTTTAAGTCACAGAACTTTGCGCGCTAGCATGATGTCGATGCCAAAACAACCAAAACAAAGAGGAGACTCACCTCTTACATCAGGAAGAATCCGCGTGTTTCGAGCGTTATCCGTTCTTTCATAATCCGTTGTCGAATTGTGATCGGGAGACGCTTTTCCGGTTCGCGCCTCACTTTTTTTACAGGAACAGCCCAAAACGATCTACAAACACATGGATGTGTTGCTTCCTGATCATGTGATCTGTGACGTATGCGGATGAAAATCGGCTTCAGGGCTGAGATGTTTGTTCTCTCAGCGCGGGGGCTCGTTCTGATGGTCAAACAGTAAAAAATGCAAATGACGACTTAGTCGTCATTGGCAGTGAACAGTTGGATCTAAAATGACGACTTTAGTTGTCAATGGCAGTGAATGAGTTAACCTCGTCCTTCGTCTGTGGTCTTCTGCAAGGAGCAGTAATTCCGCTTGCAAAAACAAACAAGCAAAAAGCGCTTGGACAATTGATAAAGCGAGCGCAGCTCTGAGGACATCCATGCTGTCGGCTAGTGTAAACACAGGTCACACACGTGATGTCAGCATTTTTTTTGTCACGGAAAGTGACGTTGCGGACCTTAAAACTCCGGTTTTGTCTGTCCACACGCAGACACCCAAAACGGAGAAAACGCAGATCTTCACTTTGGCCGGAGTTTTTAAAAAGATCCGTTTTCGTGTGGATGACAGGCCAAAACGTAGAAAAATATCTACGCTTTGGCAGATCCCCGGCTACGTGTGGACAGGGCCTGAGGGACAAGACAGGGTTTTTAAACACAGAGGGAAGCAATCAGGGGAATGGGTGACAGGTGTGAGGAGTGAGGTCTTGGGGGAGACAGGTGCCATCAATAAACTAAATGGGGAAAGAACTAAGCAGAGGGGGAGATAAACCATAACCTATAAAACACTAAATAACTAAACCTAAAGAGTAAGGACAAAGACAAACATCTAAGGACTGGAGGGGTGAGGAGGACTGAAACAAACTAGTAGGAACTACAAGGGAGTGACAAGGAGGAAACATGAGGGAACCCTGAAGAGAGCTGGGAAACACAAGGAGACACATGAGGAGAACCTGGAGTGGGCTGGGGAACACATGAGGGGGACGCAGGATGCAGACCATGACACACAGGAGAAAATATGCATTCAAATAATATATCACTGGTGAAAATAGAGCAGATCTGATCCAGATCACTGTGATCCAGATGATGAAAAAAGGGAACCATCAAACAACGGCAGACAAAGAGCTCAGAGTCACGAGGAAGAGGAAGCCAGAGCTTGTTCTTCATCATCCAAGAGGTCAGCCTTCCTGAGACTTGGTAATCTCAAGGAATCCTCTAAAGCACAAATCCAGAACCACATGAGGTCCGGACGTCATCCTGCTGAGAGACTTCAGGATTGAACCCAAACTGACGGCTAATCCACGCTGACCCCTTCCGCTAATCCACTTATTTGGCAGGTATTAACATAACGATCCGTCCTAACTTAATAAGGTTTATTCCTGTCCTGCTTCTCACGCGGCATGAGGATGAGAAGAACCAAAACAACAAACATTGAGCTCAAAATAATGACTAATGTTAATGACATTGAACCGACAATATTGATAATTTACTCTTCTACTAAAATATCAGATAGCTGCAGAGTTAGTTTCTGAATCAATCAAACACTGACTTTATGCTACTTCTGCACATTGTTCTTTGGACATTTCCACATTATTTGCTCTGTTCTTTAGTAGATTTTTTTTCTCTTATACTTGAAATTGTCATCCAACCCAGATCAGCAGGGATGAATAGGTGGTTTAGAGGTCCTGCTCTTAAATAAGCCACAGGTGATGTGAACTCTCATTTTTTTAGTCCATTCCTTTGATAAACAGTCTTCATCATGATCAGATATAAACTTGTCGAGCTGCTAGTTCACTCTTTCATCAACACTTCCACTGGCACGTTGAAATAAAAAACTGATGAAATAATAAAGAAACAGACGGCAAAACGCGAATAAGAACAAAACTGATGAGAGGAAGCAGCAAATGGCGCGCTGACAATTTCAGCTTGATACATTATATGGAAATATATGGATGAAAAAAAGTCTGAAGAAAGGAAATGGAAAAATGCTCAGCTGCTTTATTTATGTGACAAACCCAGCAGCCGAGCAAATGGAAGTAAACCTGCATGTGATATGAAAACGCACAAAAGATATGAGATCCGTGGAGTGTGAAAGCAGGGAAAACATCTGGATGTATGCAGAATGTGAAATGTCAGAGCTTTACTGGGACCAAAAACTCCTCAGTCTGACTCCAGAGGGGAAGGAAGAAGACGAAGAAGGGTGGAAGGAGGAGGTTAGAAGGAGGAGAGAGGAGACGGAGGACGGAGGGATTAGACGGACGCTGGCAGGTAATCCCAGTGGAGGAGGTCGTTAGCCGGGGTGGAGCTAATTAAAATGTGATTTGTGCTACAAGCAGCTTACGGCCTGCTGCACAAGAAGAAGGAGCAAATAAAAGAACAGATTCCCTCTGAAACAAAAAACCTGAATGGCTTCTTTTTTGAACGTAATGTCTGTTTTCAGACCTCTGAATGAAACAGCTGGACCAGACGTGTTTCTCTCTGATTTAATGAACCGAACCAAGCCATTCAAGGGGAAAAGATTCAAAACACAGCAGCAAAACTGCAAAGGAAAAACAAAAGAATCAGGAGTTCAGCCAAGGTCCGGATCAGAACCCTGACTGAAAAGGTGGGACTGTCAGTGATCTGAGAACAAAGTCTCGGAGAACACGTACACCTGTCTCCAAAGTGAGCTGATTTCAGTCTCCCAGGAGGAAAAAAGACAAACAAAATAACACGCCGCTGTTTATTCATTTATATCAGTCATTTCTCTGTTAGTTTCCCTCCTAATTTCCTTCCTCTTCATCTTCCTCCTCCTCTTTGAGTCTGTTGGATATTGGATTCTGAAATGTTTCTGTGTTTTATTGATTTCTGCTTACACTTCAGAGCTAGCGGCTCACACGGCCTCAACTCTGCTGTGCTTTTGTCGACACACATTCAGCTTCTTCTCCTTTCTTCTTTTTACTGATTCACCACGTTTCCACTGTGAGGTCCAGAGTCAGACAAGCTGCTGGTGGCTAGGAGGTCAGAGGGAAATCATTACATCACTGCAGCCTTCGTAAAAACTCGGCCAGAGAGAAGCAGCGTCAGCACCAGCAGTTCTGAAGTTTAACTCACCCTGTATTCATGACAGGATTTTTAAACTGTTTGCCGCTTTTTAAAGCATGAGAGAGACCACGTGTGGGGATAACAAAATATGGATACACCAGTTTTGATCCTACAACATGTGGTTTGCAGCAACTTGCATAAATACACGCTACACACAATTCGATTTCACTCAGACATTTCCCGTTCAGACGAGAAACCTCGCTGGATAAAAAGTTAAATAAACAAACATGGTGGAGGAGGAGCATGCTGTGGCACAGGAGTTCAGTGCTCGCCCCGTAATCGGAAGGTTGCAGGTTCGAGTCCCGCTCAGTCTGTCGCTGTTGTTGTGTCCTTGGGCAAGACACTTAACCCACGTTGCCTGCTGGTGGTGGTCGGAGGGACCGGTGGCGCCAGTGCTCGGCAGCCTCGGCTCTGTCAGTGCACCCCAGGGCAGCTGTGGCTACATCATAGGTCATCCCCACCAGTGTGTGAATGTGTGTGTGAATGGGTGAATGACTGATTGTGTTGTAAAGCGCCTTGGGGGGACTCTAGAAGGCGCTATATCAAATACAGGCCATTTCTCCCGTGTCCTTGCTTTCTGACTGGCTAACTGTCCCATTCAACATACAACACGTTTGCTTGTTCACAAAAGTAAGACCAAGACAGTCCAACATATTTCAATGCCCGGATTTAGGAATGGGGTGACCCTGATGTCCTGTTGAGTGGACCAGAGCACTCATCACACACCACACATGTTAGGATTATCTGAAAAGATCTTCTTTAGAGCCGTTACACTCATCTGTCAGAACGGAAGAGGAGGAGCTGGTCAAAAATCGGCATGATTATTCCACTATGTGAACTGGGCTTTAGGGTTTGATAAATGATTGGGGAAAAAATCAGTGAGCTCAAAATGAGTCCACATTTATTAAATCAGTTAATCAAATTTTATTTGTATAGCACCTTCTACAACCTTAATGGAACAATAAGGACTAGGGTGACAAACTCTCATTGGCCTCTTAATGGAATTAATGAATTCTTTATTGTCATCATGCAGAGCATGAGGAGATTACGGAGGCCTGCCCTAACACTGTGTCATAAACAACATAAATAAAAGCCACATCACTAAAAACAACTTAAAGGCACACTTGTCAGTCTGGCTTGCTTTTAGCGCCTCCTAGTGTCCACTGTTATATCACTGTGTTTAAGCCAATAATTACACTTATTTCCATGTTGTGAGTTTGTCTTTTTAACACTTTAATCTAATTTATAAGATGTCTTCTCAGCCTTCATTAGTTTCTAGAGGAGCAATTAATCACTAAATCAAACAAATCCACTGTGTTCAACATTTCATCAAGGGTCATTTTAGCACATACCGGCTGAAGAAAATTATTAAAATAGCATGAAAAAGTTGCTAAGTGTCTCTTTAAATAAGAACAACACAACTTAATTCAATAAAACAAGCTAAATATACTATTTCTACTAGAAACAGAGACAACACAAACACAGCTAGTCAGTGTAAGGGATGTAGCAAACGTCTGCGCTGAAAAATAAAAATAATGGATGGCCACTCTGGTGATCAAATGGTGCCGTTAAAGATTCTTACTGCCTGCAGGTAAAAGCTGTCCTTCAGTCTATTGGTTCTGCTCCTGAGGGACCTGACGCATCTCTCCGACAGAAGCGGTTGCAGTAGCTGGTGTCCGCAGTGAGAGGAGTCTGCCACGATCCATTGTACTCTATTTAAACACCTAGAGCTAGGTGGGTTAGTGTGCACAGTAGCTTGTTGGTAGAACAATGACACCAAATCCATTTTCAGTGATGGAATAAAATCTAGCTCTGTTTTCCAACCGGCTCTTCTTCAGACTGATTACTAAAATTTGCCTGGTGTCTCTCTGCTGTTTGCAGCTGAATTGGACCATTTGAGTCTGCAACAGGTGTAAAAATATGTTTAGTCCAGCTGGGGGTATGTGGGGGATGTCAGAAATAGAGAATAGTTCTAAATGCTGTAACCATTGGTTAATGGACGTTTAGCTTTTGATTTTAATCACACTCATGTATAAATAAACACAATGGGTGCCAGTGACGGTGCTGGTACTGGTAGTTCTGAGAGATTCGGGTTTGGTCAATGAGGCCTGACCAGCCAGCAGCTACGCAGTGAATCGGCTTCCTGTGATCCTCTCGCTATGATTGGATTAAACCATCATCCGCAGCAGATGATCCGCCCATCCGCCCACACAAGAGCCAGATCCCCGCTGCTCCCCCACTTCCATAAGCAGATTTGGACAGACAATGGTATTATACCCCCACCACATGTCTTTCATTAGGGTTGTTGGTTGGGGGGGGGGGGGGGGGGGGGGCAGGTAGATGGTAATATTTTCATTCAGGAGCATCCGTGGGATGTCCACTGAGAACGCAACTTTTTAAACAAAGAATGAAAAGATGAAAGAGCATATCATTAGTTTTTGACTTGCAAATGTTGAGTTCCACTTTTGTTATTTTAGAATGTCGGTTAAAAATTGCGTTAATGAACGTAACACGTTTGACTCCACTACGTTAGATGGTGACATGCGTCCTTTTCCTGTTGGCATTCTTCTGGTCAGCCTGTAGCAACACAACAGCAAACAAACGCTGGCAGAAGTGAAACAGAAGGAGTAAATGGTGGAAGGAATAGACTACAACAGCGCTGCAGTACATTTGGTATTAGAAATGTGGATTTTTGATGGTGATACACATTAGATTAACACACTCTTGAGGTTATTATAATCTCAGAAGACTGCTTCTGTGGTACTGTCTCTTCTGGAAGAGGAGTGTCCAGCCCGGTCATAGCTCAGATACGCTGGGATGTCATTTACATGCAGAGAAATTCAGTTTTCTAACCATGTTATCTGGGTACGTTAGCTCGAGTAGGAGTCGTCCAGTTTAGCTCAATTTCAGTCGGACTCAGGTGTTTACATGCGGTGTGTTCCTTTTTTAACACCTTAATCTAACAGTTGAAATGTCTCCCCAGCCTTCATTGGTTTCTACAGGAGTGATTCATCACTAAACCAAACTAATCAGCTGTTCATGATCGAAAACATGCAGAAAACATGCTGGAAGCAGACTGCAGCTCCAGGTATGTGAGCTCAATTTACCAACTGAAATACCAACAGAGCAGTCTGCCAGTCTGAAGTTGTAAATTCTTGCCGCGAGGGGGGGTGGGGAGTGGGGGGGGGGGGGGGGCATGAAAGGAACTAGGTGGCCTTTCATTAACCCTGTAAAAGGTCATTTTAGCAAATACTGGCTCAAGAAAATGATTTAAAAATATGAAAAATTTGAAAAGTACCCTTTTAAAAACTCTGACTTCAGGTAAACGTTGAGTTTTCTGACAATACCTAGGAACGCACCGACTCATGCGATAAACTAAGAACCCTTGTGAATGTTTTCAGACACAGTGGAATCAGGAGAATGTTGTTTGTATTGAGTCTATAATGGTCACAGATCCAGTGAGATACTGGGATTCTCAGACTGGTGTTGACAGTCTTCTAAGATGGAGATGTGTGTCGTGATTGTTAGTACTGTAAAAATAATGCACTGTGCTTATTTACGGCTCCTTCTGCTGATCTGAGCACGTTCACATCCTAATGAAGACTAAACCTTTGAGGCCACTGAGGTTCACACGTTTTAGGATAGAAAAAGAGCCTTGAGGCAGCTGCAGAGCGGAGACCTCTCATACTCTTAGAGCACAGAGAAAGCATATGACCAAAGAAAGAGATGGATCTTTGCTCCAACATAAACTCTATGTAACTGTGTGTGTATGTGAATGGCTGTATGCGTGTTCAGGCCCGGTGAACATAGAAGGAGCGCTGACTCCTGACCGACGCTCCGGCTCCTACAGAGAGGCTGCAGTGCTGCATGTTAACACCTCCAACAACTCCACCCTAAAGCTGTGTTTGGTGATTCTGAGCGCGTTCAGTCAGCCTTCAGCTGAAGGCCGATGCTTTCACGGCCTCAGCCCCAGAAAATCCCTCAGAACCAGCAGAGCTTCAGTTACAGCAGGTCCCAACGGAGCAGAGGGAAGGACTGGGATGGAGGAGGACCAGAGGGAAGGAGAAATGGAGGTGGAAAGGGTGAAAAGGTTGAATGCAGGAGGAGGAGGCTAATGATGTTGTGTAGGACACAGGAAGAAATTAGCTGAAATAACTGAGGAGAACAAGGAGAGGACAATTTGAAGAGGAGCAGAGGAAAAGGATCCGCTCGTCTGGCAGCAGGGGGCGCTGGACTCATCCCAGATCACACCATCTGTTGCACATTTGGCTGCTGATCCTGACAGTGACTCCCCACCATCACACACACACACACACACACACGCGCGCGCACGCACGCACGCACGCACGCACTCACGCAAGTAAGCACGCACACACAAACACACGCACACACACACACACACACACACACACACACACACACACACACACACACACACACACACACACACACACACACACACACACACACACACACACACAGAGTGTACGTCGTTGCTGTCGGTTTGCAGCAACCCATGAACATATGACCGCTGTCTGTCCGGTGTTGCTCCTCCGAACTGCTTATCCACTTCAGCATCACAGCACGCATGGAGGTCTTTCACAGGTTGTTAACCTGAGAGAACTGCTGAGATTCATCTGTTGGTCTTCACAGACACTATCAGTGTCTCCTACCATGGAGTCCTCAGCTTGAGTTGAAAACATCATATCATTTAAAGTTGCAAAGAATGAGTTGGTTTCAATACTGAGTTGGATGCATCTGTGATGATGTCCTTAGTCACATACGTAAGGTAATGGTTATTTTGTTGAAGCGTGGTTATCTGGTGCACTCCTGTGTGTGATGAACATGTGACATAGCAGAAAGAAATTCGAGCAATCTCAGTTTGCAGAGTGAAGATAATTACGCATGGATTTAAAGGTTTGGATGTTTTATTAAAAGTGGGTTTCATTCTGGAAACGTGTGATGACTTTTGGTAGAGAAATTTGGGATGAATGACTAAATTTGAAGTGGACAGAGAGAGACAAAAAAACATCATTCAAAGTCCAAACAGATCACAGAAAGTTGGAATTTTGTGGCTGAACTGGATTTGATGATTTTTACACGTTCACCATTTAAGTTTGATACGTTTTTCAAATGACAGAAGAACAACACTCCTCAACCTCCCTGAAAAAGTCAAGTTGCTGCAAAGGAGGACCCAGTCAACAGGGACAATGTTGTTTTCATCCTGGCCGTGGAGCTTTGGACCAGATGTTTAACCTTGTTAGTGTGCTGGACGGGGAGTGGGAGTGTACACACCCAGTCCACGTGTGTTTTGTTGATCTAGAGAAGGCTGATGGCCATCTTCCCAGGGGCACCTTGTGGGGGGCACTCAGGGAGTATGGGCCATGGTTCTTGAACTTAAATGGGTGTACTGTCAAATTCAGGTTGGGGGAGAGCTGTTATTGCAAGTGAAGGAGTTTTAGTATCTCTGGATCTTGTTCAGGAGTGAAAGAAGGAAGGAGCGGTAGTTTGACAGGTGGATCGACGGGTGACGAGGGCGCTATTCCAGAACGCAAAGCTTCCAACTTGATCTTTGTTCCTATCCTCGTCTATTGGTCACAGGCTTTGGGTAATGACCACAGGAACAAGTTCTTTAATAAAAGCAGCTGACATGAATTTCCTCCATTGGGTGGTTGGGCTCAGCCTTAGACAAGGGGTGCAGACCTTAGAGTAGAGTTGCTACTCCTCAGTCCAGCTGAGATGGTTCAGGTGTTCAGTCAGAAAGCTTCCTCGAGTCCTCCAAATGGGTGAAAATGTATGAAGGTTTGTTCAGTGTTCAACTGAACTTTGATGTTTCTCAATATTTTTAACTTTCAAAACATTTCAGAAAACTCGCCTTTATCCCAGAACTCTCTTAGTACAAATTCAAATGATACATTTAAACACAGTTACACTAGTTATGTTCCTCTGTTTCTGCTGCAGGCCGGGTGGTTTTCTCTCAAATCCCCTCAGAGTGCACATAAGCTTCTGTAGATTTTTTATGGCTTGTAAGATGACTTAATGGCATAATTATCCTTTCTCCATAAGCTCCTCCTCCATAATGGTGTCACATGACTTTCCTTGTCTATTTTATGTTAGAACAGCTACAACAGGTCAATGTCATGTGTCCACATGAGGTAGATTTGTGTAATTTTTGGTCATAGTTTTCTTTTTTAATGTATCATGTCCATTTATAGGTTTAACATAAAACACACACACAGTAGTGTCAGCACCGCCTGACGGCGTGAACATCCGTCATCCTGCTGGCAGCTGCAGCATCACAGAGGACTTGAGTTTAGAGGTTAAGGGTCACTGTTGTAAGCAAGGACAGACCCAAGGGCCACACACACACACACACACACACACACACACACACACACACGCACACACGCACACACACACACACACACACACAGAGTCCCCAGTGCGGTGGTCACCTCCCCTGCAGCAGAACGTTTCCCCTCCAAAGGATGACAAAGTCACAACTCAACAACCTTTTCTCTGTTTGCTTCCTGAACATCACTTCCTTTCCTTCTCACTTTACCTCATTCCCTCGCTTCCTTTCCTCTCTCCCTACCTTCTTCATTGTGCCCTTGAGTTTGAATCCCTTTACGGGAAGCTTGTTAGGCTTGTTAGCTGCAGTGAGTTCACTTTTCTCCTCATACTGATGGTCTCTGCAGACAGAGGTGGAGCACAGCTGTCCTGACCAGATGTGTGTCCACAGAGCAGTCAGCTGGTCTGGTGTTTGTACTGACATCTGGGGAGATGGGATCACTTCTTTCAGGAAGAACAACTCTGGGTTTATTGTGGAAATGCTTTTAAGGACAAACTGAAAGAGTTCTGAAGAAGGTCTTTGGGGAAAAGAGTGGAGCTGTAGGAGATATTTCATCGATGGAATTAAGGAGACATGAACATGGCTTAAAAGTCGTTTTTCATACAACTCTCAAAATGTAACCTCGGAAAAAGCAAATTCAAGACTTCTCAGTGGCATAGTGGTAGAGTGTCCATCCTGGGACTGGGAGATCAGGGATCAAATCCTGGTCAGGTCATACCAGAGACTTTAAAAATGGGACCCAGTGCCTCCCTGCTTGACAGTCAGCGTTAATGGGGTTGGATTGGGGGGTTAAACCACCAAAATGATTCAGAGTGCGGCTGCAGCTGCAGCTCACCGCTCCCCACGGGGATGGGTCAAATACAGAGATGAATTTCACCAGTGTGTGATGATGACTAATGGGACTTAACTTTAAGACGGCTGCCACAGCTGATCAACCCCAGAAATTACATATGAGTGTTCTGCATAAAAGGAAAGATTATTCTGTGATTATCAGGATTTTAATGTGAACAAATAAACACTCAGGACTGCAGGTACATTTAAATTAATTTAAAATATGTAAAGTTCAAACCCATCCATCCATCTTCTGAACCCGCTTTGTCCACGCAGGGTCGCGCGCGGGGGGGGGGGGGGGGGGGGGGCACTCACACCTAAGGACAATTTAGACAGACCAATCAACCTAACAGTCATGCTTTTGGACTGTGGGAGGAAGTCGGAGAACCCGGAGAGAACCCACGCATGCACAGGGAGAACATGCTGGGAATCGAACCCAGGACCTTCTCGCTGCAAGGCAACAGCTCTAACCACTGTACCACTGTGCAGCCCAGTTTAAACCCATTAAAGTAATAATGACAAAACCATTGTTTATTCTCTGAATATTTGTAGTTGTGCTGCTGAAGACTCACACCCATCTGGGTGGACCTGATTCTCTGCAGCCATGATGACTGACCTAAACCCCCTCAAAATGTCTCCAAGCACTTTCCATCTTGGTGCTTTTAAATATGTTCAGGATAAAGGTTACCAAAGGAAATGCTGTCACTGTTTTACTGGACTCATGTTCCATAAAAGATCCGTCAAATCTGAAGGCTAAAGGAACCAACAGCATGTTTGACTGTCGAGCATTTCTTCATTTTGCTTTTTTATTCTAACAAAGAAAGAGAACAAGATGAAGTGCTGTTCTAATTCAAAGCTGGCGGCTGCGTGTGCATATGTGGTAATAGTGTGCACTTTATTTGGTTATGTGTGTGTTTATGCGGTGACATTCCTCCAGGAGAGGAAGTCATGAGTCACCTGAGAAGATCAGATGGAAATACTGCAGTGCGTGTGTGTGTTTATTTGTCATTGTGTGTGTGCTGATATATATCTCCCAGTGTGTGCAGGCTCAGACATGTAAAGATTCATGTTCTGTGTGCTTGTGTGAATCTTTGCTTTTCACGCATGTGTTTGCTTGTAATGGTGCCTTCGAATATCTCACCATTCTGACAGGAAGTCAATGTTCTATTTGCAGTTTGCTCTGTAAGTGATTGGTCCATTGTGACTTGATTTGTCCACATAAGATCAGATTTGAGGGAACATGAGAACCCAGATTGTCTTAACTGCCTACTGATTATTTTTTTAATGCCTTGTAAACCCTCCGTCATTTATTAGAAGAAATTTTTTCACCTTTTATCTTAAAATCTATATTATTTGTTGTTGTAGTTATGTGTGTGTGTGTGTGTGTGTGTGTGTGTATGTGTGTGTGTGTGTGTGTGTGTGTGTGTGTGTGTGTGTGTGTGTGTGTGTGTGTGTGTGCTTGCATGTGTGCGGGCGTGTGTGTGTGCTTGTGTTTGTGAGTTATTGTTGGAGATAACTTGTCCACTCATTGAAAATCTATCCAGAAGCGTTGTTGTTGGTAGCTTCAACCTTGCAGCTCGTCTCTGTGAGTCAAACATCTATAGTAATTTGATTAGCATTTAGTGTGTAAATTTAGTTTAATCGATCTTCATGGAAATAAATGCTAACCAAACATCAATACTTGTGATTTAATCAGTAATAGTGAGCTATGAGTTTTGGTAGGAAACAAGAACCTGCAAGAAAAGTCTTCGTAAATATTATTGACACTTCAAAGAGACATGTGGATAAGCTCCGCCCTCTGTGGACGAGGAAGACCTCACAGCACAAACAGAAACCTTTAAAAATTAAAATGTTCATGTGAGACCTCCATAGTTTCTGCTCAAAGTCTGTCTGGGGTTTAGTCTTTATTCTAAGTTCCTGTTTGACTCTTATTTCATTCAAGGAGTAAACGTCATGGTGACCTTAATGAGCCACATGTGGTGGCTTTAGCGTCTCGGTTAATCAAACAAATGTTGATATTTTGTTTAACCTCAGATGGTCCTTCTTTACTCCTGTACATTTCCATGACACCTGCCTGATTAAGAAGCACATGAAACCAACCTCATGTTCCCTTGAAATTATTGACATTTCAAAGATACTTTATTAATCCCAGAGGGAAATTAGAGTTTCAGTACACACGATTCAGAGATCACACATACATACATAGACACATGACAAGAATTGGCGACTGTGGTCATTCGCAACCCGAGTTGCGCTACCTTAATAGAGATCAGAGGGTTACATGAGGATTGGTTCAGTTGGAGGGAAAAAAGGCACTTCAGAGTTACCCTCCACAGGGAGGGCAACTTTGCTCTGCAAAAAAACACCTCAGACAGAGATGCAACAGACTTCAGACATCACACAACATAAGTGTCCACTAGGTGGGGAGGTAGGGTTTGGGACTCTCCTCACATTAGTGCATGCAGCCGCGATAAGCAGCGCTCGTCACCTCAGTCTGGACAGGGGTGGGGGGTCGTTGGGTGTAGAGGGTGCGGTGACCCTGGAACAATTCAGCGGCCTTCACGGCTCACAGTCCCGCCGATAAATCGATTAACTTTAGAGTTCATTTTGGAATCATGACTATAACTTTCAATGCTCTCCATGGTCAAGCTCCTCTCTATATTACTGAACTGTTAAAGCCTTTTGCTCCAACCCGAGCCCTCAGGTCCACACACCAGAACCTTCTAGAAGTTGCAAAGACCAGATATAAAAGTCGAGGTGATGCTCCTTCCAGGCTGTTACACCCAGACTTTGGAATGATCTTCCTTTATCCTTACGTAGTATTGACAGTCTGGACATTAAAAAAAAAACTGCTAAAGACCCTTTTATTTAAAGCAGCTTTTACATAAATATTTAGTTTTCTTCACTTTTACTCAAATTTGTAATCATCTGCCATTAATTTTATGACATTTTATAATTGCATGCCTTTGTTTTTCTGATTTAATTAAATTATGACTATGTGTTTTGTTTTGTTTTGATCTATGTGAAGCACTTTGTGATGGTCAGTCTGTGATGAGCGCTATATAAACAAAATTTGCTTACTTACTTTCAAACGGCATCTGCATTAACACCACTCAGAATTCCTTTGAAATTTTGGTGTGTGTGTGTGTGTGTGTGTGTGTCCTGCGTCGTGGCTCGGTTCTATCCGCCCTGAGACAGATTCAGCAGTGATGCAGCAGCTATTTCCTCCAGGAGTTTGACCTAATTGTGGGCTCACTCAACGGACTGCAGAGTTAGTTTGGTCGCTTCGCTCTACGCTCTTCAGCTAATGTCAGAGCGGAGCTCATTAGAGCACAAAACAAGTCTCACACACACACACACACACACACACACACACACACACACACACACACACACACACACACACACACACACACACACACAAAGATCAGCTCCTCCTGCTTAATGGGAGACACAATCAGATCCAACAAAAGTCGTGCCCTTATTATTTGTCTGTATCTTTTTTTTAACACACTGATCAGACGACTGATGTTCGACCGTCTGAGTCCCGCTTTATTTTCAATCAGGAACAAAACATTTGCAGAGCAGTGTAGCTCGGCTTTTCCCCGGCTGCCATTAGAGACAGAATCAATGACGTTAGTGTCTCCAACCCGTCGTCTGACATAATAACCAGGTACTTCTGAAGCCGACTCACCTTTCTGAACAATAATCAATAAAACCTGAGCCTTTAAACCCAGAGTCAGTCACTTTTTTGTGTGTGTGTGTGAATTTTAAAGTCTGGAGCATTAGTCATCATCAGACACACACACCACTGACATGCACAGCACAATTTCTTCTGGCCTACACTTTAGATAACGGTGGAAGCTGAAGAGGAGGCGTTCACGCTAAAAGGACTCGGCTGGCAGCGGTTGGCATGGCGACCTTTGTGAGAGCAGCCCTCACAATTCTTTTCCATCTCTTCTTCTTTTTAAGTCACGAGAAGACTTTTTCAGTTTCCTTTTCTGAAATCTGGTAGAACTGAAAAAGCTCAAGGAGAGGAATCAGGGAGGTACGAGGCGCAGCAGCAACACGGAGAGCTGCTGTTTCTGTCTGTGTGAATGGTGCGAGTGAGGTCATGATGCGTCATGCAACTCAGCTTCAGGGTGGGCAGGTTTAGCTGCCCAGTGAACTTCCTGTTTTTTCACCCAGCTAAAACTGTAATTTCATTAAGACTCTAAAACTGAAATCCAAGTTTCTCTATCAAAATATTTTCTTTTTAAGAAATGAGATGTTTGTTAATTTGACAAGAAAATGATCAGAGCTCCAGCTTCAGCTGCTCTGAAGCTCTCCTGAAAGGTAAAAAAAAAAAAAAAACTCAGTTTGATCTCACAAAAACAAATTGATTAAAATGTTCAGCTGAAACTGTCAAACAAGACACATGCCACTTTCTATTGGAGGTTTTCTATCTGACTGGATCAGGTGTGGCTGAAAATCATGACAGTCCTAAACACATTCTTCGCACAATTTTATTAAATCAAGTCTCGATTGTATCTGTTTGTTTTGAATTAGGGCGATGCTGGTGACTAAAGTGAAAGAAACAAAGCAAAAGTTGTTTTTGTCCAAAATGTTTCCAATAATTTGCAAGATTCCCTCATGTGGATTGGAAGCTGTCCTTCTCGTGTTCCTGGAATTTTGAAACCTAGATAATCACAGATTCATCCTGGTCATCTCAAACCCATCCAGAAGCTTTTCAGAGGAATTTCTGAGTCAGAAAATAGCAAAACGTGGGACAACTTATAGCATATTTGGGTTATGGACTCTATGAAAATTGTGACATTTAGATGCAGTTACACCATTTGACCCACGTGACTATCAGAAACGACACTTGTGAAAAAAGTGAGAAGCTTTGGAAGCAGTTAGTAAACAACGTTTGAATGAAATGTTCAAATTACAACCAAATAAGGGCAATTAACACACTTTGTTACAACAAGACAATGTTCCAAATGTCATGAATGTTGCCCCATGTGACCTGACTACAGAGAAAACTGCTCTAAATACTAAATACCAAATCATTCTGGATCAAATGGAAACATGAGACATTTTCCCATAATTTTGAATCTGAAGTTGCATCACACACACACACACACACGCACACACGCACACACACACACACACACGCACGCACGCACACACGCACACACACACACACACACACACACACGCACGCACGCACACGCACAGGCACGCACACACACACACACACACACACACACACACACACACACACACACACACACACACACACAGCATTTGCCGGGGTCCTTTGCAATAAACTCTTCTGTGAATCCAAATTTACATGGGTGCAGATTCGTACTGCTGGTAAAACTTATTAAACATAGTCACAAATGATGTCACATTTCCTTGAAACGAGCCATAAATCAGGATCTAGGTTTATTTTTTGTTCCTTCTACACTTGTATCTTTTCTTTTCTACATTTTTTGTCTAATTCTTTTCAGGGCCCAGTTTTCTCTCATCTCTCTTCGTTTTATATGTCTGTCTTTAGTTCCGTCTCTCTCCGTCTGACACTGAGTGATTGAGAAAAGGTGGAAATAAGTCAAAGTGGGAGCCAGGCAACTAAAAATGATTGGGCCAAAATAAAAAAAAGGAAAGAGAGAGAAGAAAAGGTGGAGAACTGAGAGAGAGCAAAACACTTAAGAGAGAAAATCGACTTTGAAAAATGAGAAAGACTGAGCGGCGGGTCAGAGCTTCGCCAATAAAGTGAAAAGAAAGATAAAAGATTCAGCCTTGGCAGGAGAAACTGAAGCGCTTTCCTGAGAGCTCTTCAGCCCGGTGGACACATCCAGCCTGCCGCTCCGCTCTCCCACAGCCATTTAACTGATTTAATTCTCCAAAATGGAGTCTCTCTGTCAGTCTGAGCTGCTTTTTTCCCAGCTGTCACATTTCAGACTCTCTTCTCAGCCTCTTCCACAGTAAATCTGTTTAACAGCAGCACATAAAAATGACATAAATTCAAAGGTTGAGCCGTGTCAAACAGCACAACAAGCACGCCAGAACCTAATAAAGACTGCAGCTCCAGCTGACAGCATGATCACAAACATGTAATGAGCTAACAGATGATGCAGCAGAGTCCACACACAATTCCTCACTTTTACCTTCGTGGTACAATCAGCGGTTACAGTGCCGTTAAATTCATATACATCGTTTAGATTGTGTAACCTTATACAAGAGAAGGATGATAGTACAGCAGAAATACGGTTACTGGTGAGTCTCAGGTAAGAAAAACAATTCAGCCGTGTCTTTTGAGTTGTAATAATAATGAGATGGCTAAAAGCAGCTTCAATCAAAGGCTTTTTAGATTAAATATGTGCAGAAAATCTTCAGTTTGCTGAGAAATGTTGACTAAATAAATAACTTATCTGCTGCCTTAATTTTGTGAAACCATTCAAGGAACCAGGAGGAGTATCAACAAGTCAGGTCCAGTACCTCAGACAGCACTGCATCCGGAAGCGTCATCCAGTCCTAGTGAGAGCCGCTATCCAGCCCGTTTTATGGGTTTCCCTGCTTCAACACACCTGGTTTTAATCAGCAGGTGATTAACAGGCATTTACAGATCCTGATGAGCTGCGGAACAGGGAAACATCTAAAACATGCTGGATAGTGCCTCTCCAGGACCAGGGTTCCCTATCCCTGAGATAGAACCACACGGAGCAGAACAGTAGCTTGATGTTGACCCGTTTTAGAGGAAAAAAAAAACAGAACCGCAACAGAGAACTGTATCAGTTTTCCAGGTTTTTGTTGGAGGGAATGGACACAGCACGATCCAGAAGCAAAGAGGAGAAGAAAAGCTTGTGCCACTCAAACCTCCCAGTAAAAAACATCTGATGCAGAACAAAAAGCCTCTCTCGGACTTCTCTGAGACGCCACATGAGTGTTTATTCTACTGTAGACCTTGTGAAAAGGAAGCCCGGAGCTGTGAACAGAGCAAACAGGGAAAAAAGACCATGACATTATCACAGGCCTGACGGGCAGAGTGGCTGTATAAGTTATCTTTTTACAAACAGCCACTTTTCATGCAGCTACCGAAGCCTTCATGCCCCGTAACCCTCTGTGTTCTGAGCTGCTGCTGGTGGTTCAGAGACTGGAGGATACTTGCTGACATAAGTCCATCATGTTCACCAGTACTTAGGTTTCAACTAGTTCTTTGTCTGGCATTTACTTGATTTTAAATTGCCCAAAAACTGTCTTGAATATATATATATATATATATACATATACATGTGTGTGGGTGTGTGTGCGTGAGTGTGTGTGTTGTTGTTGAAGTCAAAATGATGATCATCATTGCAAAGAAAACAAAGTCAGTGGTAAAGTCGCCCTTAAAGGTTTACCAATCAGAGGTGAGCTGCCCAAATATCAGGAAATAAGAGCCCAAAACCTGCAGCCAAGCTTAACTCTGATGTTGCAATGTTCTAGTTCCTGAAATATGTGCACCGGAGCTTTTTGTCCACAGAGTACAACTAACAGGGCATTCATTCCTACTAGAGACCACTGTAAATATACGTGTTGGTGTTGGTAAATGTAGTGCTTTAAGAGCTTAATATATTACCTGTACTTATGACCATTAAGCTGTGATACTCTATATAAATATAGAATATCAACCTGCTTGGTCTTTGGATGTTTAATCAGAAGATTCTAGGATTCTTTGTTTATTCAGGGATTGTAAACACTTTGTCTTGATTCAAGGAAAGAGTCAGGTTTATAAAATAATTTATTTTCCAAACAATTAAAACATGACAAGTTAACTAATATTTACTGTGATGGATGGATCTAGTTGGGTGAAATGTGATGTATGGTGCCTATGTGTGAATATGATGTTATATCGTATCTAGAAGAACTGAGTTTTGGGTGTAAAAGGGAAAGAATTTGGTTTGCGTTAAGCTATGAAGTTGATTCTTATCAAAAGCCATCACACACTATCTGTGTGTCTACTTCACCCTTTCTTGGAGACCCTCTTCATGGATCCGAAGGTCAGAGAGGTCAGATGACCTCTGGCACCGAGGGCCGTAGAATACCCGTAGCACCGACTCTTCTGTCCAGAGATGTCCCGGGTCACAACAAAAGGATGGAACCCTTTGCGTCTCCGAGGACTCTTAAGGAGTTGGAACATTATCAGCTTAGTTCTGCAGGAACCGTTTGCTGTGTAGCAGTAGGCAGCTTTTAGCAGGGTTTTGGCAGCTGGCCAAAACTGTTCAGGGTTAAAGAGGTGTCGCTCCGGACGGCCGTTCCGAAGCGCTCTCTAGAACTGAAATGCTGAGTGATGGGAAGCTGGAATGCGACTCCTACTGCTGAATCACTGTAAGTGATTCTGTTTTAATATTCTCATATTATGATTTACATGGCCAATCAGAGCATGCCATGTTAAGGGATATTACCAAGACAACTCAGAACACCACGCCTTCTTGAGATACCAGATGCTCTGATCTGGGGTAAAGAAATATCTATGTGTCATGAGTTTAACTTAACTTTAATTTGTCCTTGTGTCTGGTGCAGGTGACAATTCCCTTGTCATATCAAACATTACTGATTACCATATATTTAAATCAATGTAATAATTCATTTCATTTCAATAATTCAAGCACAGATTAATGAAACATTATTATTATCCATATAACATGTGTTAATTTCATTTAATGAAAATGTTCACTTTACTGAGATAGTGGGCACTCCTGCGGTGTTGTCAGAGAAGGCTTTGTTTGAGAACACAGGCTGACAACGTGTCCCTCCTGAAATGCCAACAAGGCTGCAGTATCCTTCTGGCTTGTAGGGAGATAGAGTGTAAAATCCACTTTAGAGGATAGAATTAGGTCTGCAGATGACCAGTTGCATTTCGGTCAATATGTAGGTGAAAACTGACCATTTTTGGACATTACATATGAGAGTTCCACAACTTGAAGTTTTTTGAGTGGTATACAATTTCACAAACCAACACATTCTCACTCCCAACGCGTCGGTAGCAAATGTTTGTCCAGTCACCTTCTGTGTCAGCCAATGATGCCAAAAGTGCCATTTTTCATCACAGCTGTACGAAAAGATGTCTTCATTGATTCCAGTGCAGATCCCAATGTGGCGTCAGAGTGACGAAATGGGATGTTCGCTGGCGTTCTACTGAACATGCACATTTGACCCCATCCAAAGGGCACTTTTGGCGTTGGTGTCTGATGCGGAGGGTGTGTTTCCAACATGTTGGGAGTAAGAATGTGTTGCACAAACACATAAGAATCTCTTGCAGAGCTATTCAATTCCGAGCCCCTAGGGCCGGTATCCAGCAGGTTTTAGTGGTTTCTCTGGTCCAACACACAAGATTCAGTGGTTGAATCACCTGTGCAGAATCTCATCAGGCTTTGTAAAAACCTGCTGATTGATCAGGTGTGTTGAAGCAGGATTAAAACTAAATCATGCTGGATTGGCTGAAATACAAACAAAATGCAAAATCCACCCATCCATCCATCTCTCGGTTATCAATCTTATCCCTAATCCAGGGTCATGTTTCCCTTTTTGAATCACTGTGACTACTAGAGCCAGGTTTAGTCCTTTAGATGTGTAATGACATTTGCTGAAGAACTTCCTGGACTATAATTCCAACAGTTTTTAAAGCAGAAATGTCCGTCCTTCATTGAATTAGTCCTTCACTTTCCTCACATGCAATTTCTGATCTTGCTTCTGATGTAGTTTAACACACAAGTGGCATTTCAATCCATAGTGCAGCGAGTCCACCACAGCCCTATGCAGTTTTGTGATTGGAGGGCCACTTCAGACCAAGGTCGGCCACAAAGCAGGAGACAGAGAGGAGGTTTTCTTTATTCAGACTACATGAACGGGCTGCACAGGTACACACTGCTGTTGATGTGGTCAAATGCATACAACCTCAGTTTTCATCTATGAGCACTTCAGCTGGAAATGTGTGTTTCTGCAAGGTCAACAATGTTTTACATCCACAGCAAACAATCAGCGTATGCCAGGTCTTAATTCTAAACTAAACGGAAACATTTGTTCAAAAATAGTTACATCTATTCCCTTCATTGTTTGTATGAAGATTTCTGGTTCGTACTCATAGTGAGTAAACTATTGGGGCCATTCTGGGTAATTGGTTCCAGTTACCCATCAGACTCTTGGGATTTAGCCTCAGCTCTTCTTGGTTTTAGTTTTGCTGCAGATTGGTCGATCTCATGTTTGTCTTTGACCCGTTTCCTCCTCTGGGTCTGTATTGACCACTGACCTCTGCTAGAACTCTTAATCTGAAAAAGTGAAAAATAAAGAGCAGAAACCCAGACGTGTACTGGCTGCATATGAAGCAGCAGAAAACCGTGGTGTCCTTGAAGGAGAAAAACAGATTTATCATTTTAACAGCTCTTATTAGTGCTGTGCAGGGTTGCATTTAGATATTGTTAAATATTGTTGGTTAAAAGGAAATCAAACTGCGGAGGTATGTGTCTATGGGAAGGCTGAACTTGCATGTTTATGTTTCCAAAAAATAGTGCTAGACCTTTAACTTTTCATTATCTATTGTTGGATTTCTCCAAAGCAGTTGAAGAGTCTCTGGAATTTTCTCAAGTTATTTCTTTCATTTGCCCTTCTGTTGAAGAAAGCCCTTATACTTAACCCTCTCTGGCTCAAAATAAGTTTTGATAAAAGGACAAACAACTAAGTCCTTCAGGGGTACTTCTGAGTTAAAAAATGCTCATGAAATACATATGTGGAGTAACCAGGTAGGTAGGTTTTAACACTGCAAATGTGCAACGCCTGCCTACAGAGGGTTAAAGGTCTAGCGCAGGGGTCGGCAACCTGTTCCCATCAAAGAGCCATTATTACCCTTTTCCCACAGTAAAGAAAACACTGGGAGCCACAGCAGCCGCGGCGTTGTGGGCGGGGCCTACCCTCAGACATCTGAGAGCTGCTTTAACCAATCACAACAGGTGACAGCAGCCAGTATCGGTCGCTTGGGGACGTCAAAGTTATCTTTCATAAATTGATAATCAATAAAACGATTTATATAAAGTGGATCCAGAAGTTGTAGCCCGTCTCTGCCGACAATATTTTGATATTTTTCACCCTGTTGGTGGTTTTACTGAGCAGGTGCCACTTTTGTCATGCGTTTCTTTATAAAACATGTTTAGACTGTTCAGAATACAAATCCAGGCTCTGTCACGTTTGATTGTTGTAATTAAACTTTGTAGGTGGGGAAGGTCAGAAAAGTATCCGATCATTTTGTTTTTCCCTCATTTACAGTGACGGAGATAACGGCGCAGTGCGCCTGGCTCTGGTGTTAATCAAGTTATATTATATCTCTTTGCAGCAATTTTCACAAGAAAACAGAACAGTTAAAAGCAGGGCTTGTGTTGACCGGACAGTTCCCGTATTTGGCCGTTTAATTTGACGGAGAAAGAATAGAAAGAATTACCCCGACGCATGCAGACGAACTGACACTTTATTCGTTATGCACATTGCAGATGTAGCTAAATCACTCAAGAAAAGATTCCCATCTGAAGATCTGAGCTGGACATTGCTCAGCGCAGCTCCCTGTCAGCGCGTACGTACTGTCCACAGCGAGCTGAAGATGTGGAGAGGGGCTTGGAGTGCGTCGCAGAACCAGAGCACATGTGGGAAGATTCCTCCGACTGAAACGAGTTTTCCAAACCCGTCTCTCAGAGAGACTTGTCACTTAGAAAATGTTCCCTGATTATGAAACTCTGGCTGAATAGCGCTTGTTCCTGTCTCCAATGTGGCGACACATCCATGAGCCATCTGAGGAGAGTCCCAGAATCTCACATCCTCTTCAGCTCAGAATGCACCTATGATTACGCACAAGCGTGACGCGTCAACCCGGTCTCACAGTAAGACCGGGTTGGAACTGTTCAGGTTTACGCAGACAAGCACAGAGGGCCGCATCAGATGGATGGAAGAGCCGCATGCGGCTCCAGAGCCACGGGTTGCCGACCCCCGGTCTAGCGGGTTGTAAGTCGAAGCTTTGTTCCCAGAGAAGGTCAGATTTATGAATTTATGTTACTTTACTCCTTTCAAGAAGAATGGACTGGCGGCTTCAAAACATTTGAATCTTATTTTAGTTGTGGTGCCATATATAATCATCAAAACTCTAGTTTAACTCAATATTTATGTTCACCTAATGATTTCACAGCCATTTGTTCACACATATAGATGATGGGATCTTTATTCCTGTAGCCATGAACAACATTTATGCATCAGGCAGCTCTTTTGGATGTTTTGTATGAGGGAGATTCAAACTGCTGAAGCCTCAAAAGTCGTACTCAGGAGGAAAAATGCCCTGCTGCAGCATTTCCAGGAACTAGAAGTGAGCCACATCACAGCCGAGCTTCAGACGGCAAGTTTTGGAGTCTGATTTCCTGATATTTGGACATCTCACCTTGGATTACACCAAGGCAACTCTACCACTGACTCTTTCTTTGCAATGTTGATGTTTTTTCTCCGCAAATAACACAAACCTGAAGGAGGTCTGCCATTTGGTGAAGTTACTAATGCTTACGGTTAGCTTCCACATTTCAAGACATTTTTCTGCTGTTTTCCGGATGCCAAAACAACAACAGCCTTCCTCGTTGTGAGTCAAGATGGGTGAGTCCATGAATGTTAAATGACAGTGTGACGTAGATCTGTCGGGATTTTCAAATCCTGGAGTTTCACCGTCTGTTTTCTATCAGCAGCTAATGCAGGAGATAGGTGTAGGAGACTATTTTCATGTAGCCTGTATGAAAAACTCAGAGTAACTAATCAGAAATAATTATTTAAAAATGTTTTTTCAGTCAACCACATAGCAACGTTTTAACCTCAAGAATTGGTTTACAACATGCTGAATTTCTGGTCTCCTTTGTTATTGCTGTCATCCCGGTGTCCACTCCCAACGGGAGCACAGGCACACACTCCTCCTGCTCATCCTTAAATGCTACCGGTAAAACAATTTTAACGAATAGTCAAACAGAACAAAAAATAACCAGAGAAAGTAGAAATTATTTTGATGACATTATTGATGAAACTAATTTCTGCAGAAATGAAAAGGTTCAATTTAGCAATATTTATGATTTTAATTGTCCCTATTTTTATGTTTAATGTATTTTACATTGCATTTCTTTTTACTTGATTTTCATTTTTTGACAAATCTGTGAAACCCCTCAACCAACTCTAAAGGTTTTTAATCTGCTATAGAAATACATTTGTTTTTATCGTACTATTAGCATAATGCAAAGTCGATTAAAATCCCTTGGTTCCTTGGAGGAAATTCACATAGCCAAAACACGATGGTGGGGTTATACTTGCTTCGGTCAAATCTTTAAATTTATGTTATGTCCATTTTTTTTATTTGACCTTTAGTTATTATGGCTAAATCAGATTGAGAAAAAATCTTTGTTTGTAAGAGGTGAAAAAAATATTTATATATACCACAACCGGATAATTTCTAAGGTTTTCTGTAGATGAATAATTCTAAAAAATAAAATGCTTTTCAGAACATCCCAGCCATCTGATCATCGGGAAAAATAAAGCAAAAAAATAAAAAATAAAAACACACCACATTCAAATGAAAGCTCTTTCAGCTTTTACAGCATCCTTCTGCCACTGAGATAGAAAAGAACCTTGACATTTTTGGAATATTTTATCACAAAAATGTCCTTTATATGTTTTATGTGAACAACGGAGCTTAAGGCGACTTTGAAGGAGCTTTAATGTCATTGTTAATTTGGAGCTTTACTATCAACTCAGTGTGTCGCTTCATTTAACCAGAAGTTTCTGTGAAACCCAGGAGTGTTGTGAATAAACTAACTACAGACTTACAATTTGAAAGTCTCCATAAAATCATGTATTGGTCACACGTGAAAGTATCTAGCTTTATTTTAAATCGTATAAAAAAATCTTGTGTTTCATACAAAATATGTTGTTTATTCAGCTTCCAAAAGATATGTTTTAATTCCTGATTCAAACCCTGAACTCGTGCTGCCCTGACATTTGTCAGATCTGCCGCCTTTATCCGATTCAAACCCCAAACATCAGCTCTGTCGTTTCTTCTCCCTGTAAATATTAACATACACTAAATTTACACAGAGTCTGCCTCGCAGCCTCGTGTAACCTGGCTTTGATTTGACGCTGTCGTGACCCACTTCCCAGATCAACGACATCTGGAGGAGGGGAAGGAAGAGGGTGGTTGCCTGGGGGTGCTGATGGTGTCTTACAAACGTGCCTCACGGGAGGTAACCTCTGGAGCAGGTAGCATGGAGGAGGTGCTAAATGGGTACGACGTCCAACTGTTTATTTTTCTAAGAGCAGATGCTGGCCCGACGGGGGACTGGTGTGTGTGTGTGTGTGTGTGTGTGTGTGTGTGTGTGTGTGTGTGTGTGTGTGTGTGTGTGTGTGTGTGTGTGTGTGTGTGTGTGTGTGTGTGTGTGTGTGTGTGTGTGTGTGTGCGTGTGTGTGTGTGCGTGTGTGTGCGTGTGTGTGTGTTTGGGTGTGGGTGTGGGTGTGGGGGGACAAAACTCAAGAGGGGAGAGTTTAAAATGAGAGGAGAGAGATGAGCAGTTATTTAAATCAAAAGAAGAAACATGTAATCCCTGTACCTCAGGCCATGTGTGTGTCAGCTTCATGTTTCCACGTTCTCTCCATTAAAATGTGACCTCACACACACATGACAGCCAGCAGCTATAACTCATCATCCTCAGTGTGTGTGTGTGTGTGTGTGTGTGTGTGTGTATGTGTGTGCCTTTGTGTAACTTGATTCATAAGTCGAAGGTCACCAACTACGTGTAATTCTTGTGTCCTCATTCTAATAAAACACGTAGCAACAGCAGCCGGTTCAGGAGGATTCAGCTGAACAAGAAGCAAACATTTGCTCTGGATTACCAGCACAAATATTCACCTGACAGCAGCCGAGTTCCTACTGTGCAGCTGTTATCTGGAGCTCATTGTTAAAGCTACAAAAGCAGTTTGTGGTGGGAAACCAGGGGTAATATCCAATGTGGAATATCCCAAAACAGACATCAAACACAGGGTAGAGAGGTTCTGGTCACATTTATAACCAAACATTAACCCTAATGGTTCCATGCTAGAGCTTGCTAAGCTGCTTTCTTTGGCCTTTATGCAACCAAGAAAGAGCCTCATGATTAAAAATAAATATATATATATATATATATATTTAAATTACAAACCACATACATATGATTCACAAATACATACAATATGTTGATCATTTAAAATCTTATTGAAGAAGAGTATGAGTCTCAATACATTGGGAGCATGCTTACATTTTGAGTCTAGGTTACAGAACATCATGAGTGTTCAAAACTAAAACCACAGAGTGTGATTAATAACTTTAAAGAATGTTGGGACAGATCAAGAGCCTGATTAGGTGTGGAGGCTACAGAACACATCATTAACATTCTATGGAAGATAACATTTTTTTGATTACTTAGAGATTTTTGATGCATATAAACTAACTTAGAGTGGCCCTAGAACAGATACGTGTGGAACACCATGGGATATGGAAAGCTACAAGTAATCCCTTCTGCTTTTAAACACTGAAATGTGTTAGGGATAGGGCTAGGGTTGAAAAAACTGCAACAAAACACTAACTGGATGTTTTGGCAGTCCAACAATGATTCAATTTAGCTGTTTAATTTGAATTAGTGTGACTGATCGAATGCGTCCATTTACTTTAATGGTCACAGCCTGATGAAACATTGAACTCAACCTTTAATGAAGCACATTAAAAAGTCATGAAACCACCTGACTGATTTTACATTTCATAATGCAAAATGCTGTGATGTGTAAGAGCAAAGTGTGTGTGTGATAAAATAACATCCACTGTTTTCATGACAACCCTTGACTCGGGATCACAGTCTGCCTTTATGCTCATCTCAGAATTGTTTTACATCATTTTGACCATTTTCTGTTCTTATTCCACCTGTTTAGTATTTAAATAACATTTACTATATTGCTGTCAGTTCTGCTTTAGCTGTGATAGTTTGAGCTCATGCGCAGATCAATTTTTTTTATAAAAATCTGAATTCATTTGATTGTGAATCTGCAAGCAGCTGCTACATTTTTAAGCTTTTTTTTGTCTCTAGTAATCCTCTTTTTTTGACATATTTTTGCTCATTGATGAGACATTTTGCATGGAATGTATTCTGCGTTGCGTTACCTGAGGTGTAAGACGTTCGTGTCTATCCTCTTGTAGGTGGAGCGTCGTCAAGCACCCAGCAGCCGGAGAGGAGGTCCGGACAAAAAAGACTGCCTTAAGACAAAACTAAAGACACAAAGAGCATCATAAGCTTCCCTTTTTCTTCCTCCAATTTACATAAAGAAAACACATTTAAGTCCTCAAGCTTTTTTCTTCTCTGCTGCAGTTCTGAGGATTTTTTTCTCTCTTCCCATTTCTGCCTGTGGTTGTGAGCTGCTTTTTCCTTTTATTTTGCTTCATGTTTTTACATTTTTGGTCCAATTTCCAGGAGGAGGAGAATCACACCATAAAACAAATGAAGGAAAACCTTTTATTATTTTTTTTTTTGTAAGAAGGTGCCCCAAACACACAGGATTTAAGCATTTTTTGGTTCTAAGGGGCCTTTTTTTGGACCCATTTCATGAATTAAAAGCAACTTTTTTGGGAGGTGTGGCTTAAAAAAAACGACTGAAATTTTCTCCTAGTGGATGTGACTGATGTGGACTCAACCTGATTACGGTGGATTATCGAAACTTCGCCTTTTTGAGGCTTTGTTACTCTTGATTTTTTGCAGCTGTTCTTGCAGTATTTTTTTCTCACTTTTAAGATTTTTGATTTGCTTTTTCTGGTAGCCCAGGTGCCTGTAGTTGATGATTGACAGTCAGGGTTCGGAGGACAGGGTGACCAGCAGATAATCAGTTGCCTCGCCTTTTCTCAAAGGCTAACAAAAACGTTGGTAGGAACTGGCATATAACCCCTTCATTGGTCTTCACTGTCATTACTGCCACCATCAATTACCCCCAAAACAACCCAGGAGCATCTAGAACCCACGAAAATCTTACTGTAAAACAAATTCTGGCAAGAAGAGACCAGATTTGTGTTTTTGATGTAAATGTTAGGTCTGGTTATGTAAAAGTCAGTTTAGCACAAACTCAGGAAGCTTTGGAAATTTTCATTAGAATTATGTCTACACACACACACACACACACACACACATATACACACACACACACAGAGAGAGAGAGAGAGAGAGAGAGAGAGAGAGAGAGAGAGAGAGAGAGAGAGAGAGAGAGAGAGAGAGAGAGAGAGAGAGAGAGAGAGAGAGAGAGAGAGAGAGAGAGAGAGAGAGAGAGAGAGAGAGAGAGAGAGAGAGAGAGAGAGAGAGAGAGAGAGAGAGAGAGAGAGAGAGAGAGAGAGAGAGAGAGAGAGAGAGATCTACTTAAAGGCTTACACTCTGGTTCTCAAGTTCACACGACTTCTCAAATGAAGGTTTGTGAAATATTATTAGACAGGGAATCAAGACGTTGAGACAGGATATGCTGACCTGAACAAGGTCAGAGATGTGAGTTTTTGTTTTTAGATTGGATGCGCAGAACGAGAGCTTGTACTACAAAAACAAAAAAAGTGATGACAGGGCGTCCATTCAGGTGGAGCCACAAAATAATCTCCTCTGTCAGACTGAAGCCAATTGAAGCCATGTTGGAGCAGTTGGAAGCTTCCAAATGTGCTTCCAGAAAGAAAAAGGCAGACTTTAGCATCCCACCATCATAGTCATCATTCCTATCATAGCTAATGCATCAAATAGGACAGCGGTTACAGAATTAGGGTCAGAACCCATCCGGAAACACAACATATGTTGTTTAGGAATATGTTGATTTCCAGAAATCAAATGAAACTAACAGAATAATTCCTGATAGCATATTTTCACTGTACTTAATATAAAATATGCTAAACACAGTTATAAGCTGTTAGACAATATTTCAAAGGTTATTTACTTTTTTTTCATGATTTGTTTTGTTTTTTTGCAGAATTTCGTTGTAAGAATGAAATGCAGCGACACAGATCTGTAGTAATGTTGCGGGTCAGAACTTTGGAGAAACACTGAAATGGAACAATTACAATAGTTAAAGTGTTTGGCCCAGTCTTCCATGTAAGGAAATCAAAAGGTAGAGGAACAGTTTAGGATTTTCTTCACTAAAACAAAGACTGTTTCTTTAAATCACATATGTGAGGGACTTTACTTCATAGCTAAATTATTTTTATATGAATTAAACCATGACTCACAGCTAGTTTTAAGCACTTTAACAACATAAACACATCTGCTGATTTGTTTTTATACACCAGCGTTCAAACACAAGTACGCACGCACGCACGCCCGCGAGCACACACACACACGCGCGCACACACACACACACACACACACACACACACACACACACACACACACACACACACACACACACACACACACACACACACACACACACACAAATACATTCGGTGGTTAACCCTTTGATTAAAAAATAAATAAATAAAGCAAAGATTCATTTTTCTTGATTTATATAACTTGGGCCAATGGAATAAAATTATTCAACACTTTTACATATTTTTTTCTTTTTCACGAAACTTCACAGAGTAAGACATAAAAAATAGAGTTAAAAAAAGCCCTAATTAAGTCTCCAGAAAAACATGCTGGGAAAAGTGCACACACAACCCGATTTTTAATGTTCAATCAAAACAATTTATTTATTCACTTTTTTTCTTTGTTAGACACATTATCTTTATTTCAGTATATGCCACTTTTTATGTAAAATTGAGTAAATTAAACATGGATAACTATGAGAAGCATAAAATGTAAAAAAAGGTAAAACATAAATAAAAATCAAGGCAACTCAACCTCAAAATATATAATTTCTCTATAAACTCTAAAAGACAGCCAACAAGGAAATAATTGTATCCATATTATAGACAAATAAATGCCAAAAATATTCAAATCACCTTTGATCATTTGTAAGCTGCTAAAATAAAGTAATTTCATTTTTTATATATTACTAATATTCCTTTAAAGAAGCTTCCAGGTTTATGCTGAGCAGGAGTTTAACAGAGTACGTGTTTTATTATAAAACCTGTCATGAAGGTTTTTATGCTGGTTTTGGTGGAATGTTGTACAGAAATCTCCCGTCTGAACTCTGCTGCTAAACCACATCAGAACCAAAACCCATCTCCGCCTTACCTCTCCTTTCATCTCCTCCTCTTCAACAAGCTTTTCCAAACAAACGGCTGTTTTCTTTTATGATACGTTTTGGAGAACGGTACTTGATTGAGTCGTTCATGAAGTCAGATCTTGACTTTCTTGTAACTTCCACTAAATAATCAGTGTGGCACTTGATCACAATCATAACTTAGTAACAGACTGAAGGTTTTTTTATGTTTTGGTGTGTTACGGGATATAAAGCTGTAAAACAGTGTATGAGTTTGAATATTTGTAGTAATCACTGGTTTGCTGTAGGAGAGCAGCGCGGTGTCCAGCTGCCGTTCCTGTGAATGTACTTTGTATCCACGAGTTTTTATTACATTAAACAAGTGCTGTCAAATGCTACAGCTGTACTCTGGAGTCCTCTTCTTTAACTGCTTCAAATGATGCTTAAGGTGTGTTGCTCTAATCCATCATACGTACCCCGGGTTGTGGGTTTTATGTTTTATTTTGTGCCCTTAAAATATAAAAGAAACACTTTCAGTTCAGGTATTTATCAGTAGAAAGAAAACAGTTTTCATGAAATTCACCCTGAGAGGATTCATTATCTCACTGAGCATCAAGAATTGTTGTCAGTTAGGAGCTCACTGAGCTGCAGCTAGTTGGAGAGAAAACACAGATTTCCAGCTGAGATGCAGTGAAAACTTGGAATTTACAACTATACTGAAACAGTGAGCAGTTCCTGTAAATGTTGTGCAAATTATATTTTTACATTTTAGTCACAAAGCTTCTCAATTAGTTTGCAGTTTATCCTCATTCATTTATTTGTATATTTATTTATTTGTTTGTTTGTTTATTTATTTATTGTTTATACCTCCTGAAGTTGTTTCACATTTTTGCCTCACAAAACGCAGTCTGAGCTTCCAAACACGTTTATAGACGAATGTAATGGAGCCAATGAATGGGAAAGCTAAACCTTGCACAGGAAGAAAAATACATTGTGTTTGGGAGAATTGTCACGTTGTGGGTTGGAGGAGTTGGACCCAATGTGAAGATACCCAGAACAACACGAGGCAGGAAGGGATGTAAAGGAGAACATTCTTTATTAAGAATGACGGAGCGTAAAAAAAACCTAGAAGGGCACGAAAGCTAAAAATCCTAGAAGGGCATGAAGCCAAAATACTATTAGACCTGGGGGGGGGGGGGCAAGGACAATGGACCAATAACACATTGAGACGCAGACAGGGTTATATACTCAAGGGCTGGGTGGTTAAGGAATTGTGCAAAGGTGAGACTAATAAACAGAGAAGAGGAGCACAATGGTGCAGGGGAGGAAACCAGACCTAAAAATGGGGAAGGGAGCAAAATGAACTAAAGAGAGATTACTGACTAGATAAACACTAACAGAAGACTAATGATAAGAGGTGACTTAGGGAAAACATGAGGGAAACCTAGAGAGAGCCTGTAGGAGGCTGGGGAACCACAGGGACACTGAAACCTATGGGGAACACCTAAGGGAAAAAACCTGGAGTGGGCTGGGGAACACAAGGAGGAACATGAGGAGGAATGCAGACAAGGAGACACATGAGGAACACAAGGAGACACATAAGGGAAACCTAGAGAGGGATGGAGAACACTAGGAGACACATGAGGGAGACGCAGAACACAGACCGTGACTGTAGCCCCCTTTAAGGGGCGGATACCAGACGCCCACAAGACACACACAAAATGAAAAACAAGGGGACCAGGGACCAGGGGAGGCTGGGAGGCCGGCAACGGGGAACCAGGAGCTGGGACCAGGAGGCTCTGGGGGGCCGGTGACGGGGAAACAGGAGAAGGGAACAGGAGGCTCTGTGGGCCCGGCGACGGGGAAACAGGAGCCGGGACTCAGGAGACCGAGGGGATGAAGACTCAGGAGGAGGCTGAGGGGATGAAGACTCAGGAGGAGGATGAGGGGACGGAGACTCAGGAGGAGGATGAGGGGACGAAGACTCAGGAGGAGGATGAGGGGATGAAGACTCTGGAGGTGGATGAGGGGACGAAGACTCTGGAGGTGGCTGAGGGGACGAAGACTCTGGAGGTGGCTGAGGGGACGAAGACTCTGGAGGTGGCTGAGGGGACAAATACTCTGGTGGAGGAGGAAAGGATGATGACTCTGGTGGAGGAGGACGGGACGACAACTCTGGTGGGGGAGGAAGGGACGACGACTCTGGAGGAGGAGGAAGGGACGACGACTCTGGTGGAGGAGGATGAGGCGGGGACTCTGGAGGATGAGACGGGGACTCTGGAGGATGAAGCGGGGATGCTGAAGGTTGAAGCAGGGATGCTGGAGGATGAAGAGGGAACGCTGGAGGATGAAGCGGGGATGCTGGAGGATGAAGATGATGAAGGGACGCTGGAGGGTGAGGGGACTCTGGAGGATGAGGGGACTCTGAAGACGAAGTCTCTGAAGGTAAAGACTTTGGAGACTCGGCTGGTGAAGACTCTGCAGGAGGCTGAAGTGAAGTCTCTACAGGCTGCGGGGACGTAGTCTCTGCAGGCTGAGGGGACTCTGGTGGATGAAGAGACGCAGGAGGATGAGGAGGGGACTCTGGAGGATGAGGATGAGGAGGGGACTCTGGAGGATGAGGATGAGGAGGGGACTCTAGAGATGAAGACTCTGGAGATGAAGACTCTGGAGGCGAAGACTCTGGAGACTCTGGAGACTCTGAAGACGAAGACTCTGAAGGCGTAGACTCTGCAGGCATTGACCCTGCAGGCGTAGACCCTGCAGACGTATACACTGCAGGCGTAGACCGGGACACCGCAGGCGTAGACCGGGACACCACAGGCATAGACCGGGACACCACAGGCGTAAACTGGGACACTGCAGGCGTAAACTGGGACAATGCAGGTGTAGACTGGGACACTGAAGGCAAAGATGAGGACTCTCTGACCGGCTGGGCCGGGGACGGAGCCTCTTGGACCGGCAGAGCTGCTGCAGGCGGAGCCTCTTGGACGGGCTGGGCCCCTGCAGGCGGAACCTCTTGGACAGGCTGTGTCGCTGCAGGCGGAGCTTCTTGGATGGGCTGGGGTTGCAGAGCAGGAAACACCTGGACTGATGGAGCTGCTCTGGCCTCAGGAGACTGCCGGTAACAGTGTCGATGTTGTCGACATGTGGAGGTTCAGGCCATCAGAGGAGCGGAGATGGTGCCGGCTGAGGCCGAGGGTGAGGGTGAATGACAGCTCACCAGAGGTGAGGAGGTAGCGCTGTCCGGACTGGGTGAAGGTGTGGAGGTTCGGCCCCTCGAAGATGCAGAGAGGGTGCCTAATAAGACAGAGGCAGCTGACAGATGCCAGTCCACCAGTGAAGAGCCGGTAGCGCTGCCTGGGCCAGATGAAGGTGTGGCGGTGAGTGAAGTGGGTAGTTGTGGGTTGCAGCACAAGACATCTTGTAGATCCTTAGCAAAAATCCAAAAGCTGACTTCCCCTATAGGGTACTGCTCGAAATAGTGGGTGGCTCATTGCAGGGCCTTACCCTTCAGGCAAAGCACCGTGAATGTAACTAGATCGATGTCCATGCCGTCCATACCCAAAAAGCTCACAGTTCCAAATGAACCTCCGACAGGTGTCCGGGTCACCGTCGAAGGTGTACATCCCATGGCGAAGCGTCGGATTACCTGGCGTTACTGCTGGGTCCTGGGATGGTTGGTCCATTCTGTCACATTGTGGGTTGGAGGAGTTGGACCCAATGTGCAGATAACCAGAACAACACGAGGCAGGAAAGGATGTAAAGGAAAACATTCTTTATTAAGAACGACGAAGCCTAAATAAAACCTAGAAGGGCACGGAAGCCAAAAATCCTAGAAGGGTACTCTGTTTCCTCCCACATCCATGCAAGTTAAAGTGGGCGCCAAGGCATGGGCGGAGACTTATTTCATCCACACTTCTGAAAGAGGCGTCGCCTGGGTAGACTGAAAGAGCGGCACGATTGGTCCTAAATAAATGTGGAATAGTTTTAACCTGAAGTTGATGATAGAATTATGGTTTTGGAATGAAATATTAAATTTAAAGTAAGTTGTACTAAACTACCACACTAACGATTACACATGTGTTATAACTCATCTATACAGGTTATCAGCAAACACATTGTTAATTTAGGTGTTACTTGCTCTTTAACTTGAGTGTCTTTGGATAAATGCATCTGTAAAATGAATAAACCTAAACAATCATTAGCCAGTAACTCCAACACCTGAAGCACTGGAGGGGTCATATTAAGGGAATTATAGACATTTAAGGACATTTTAAGGGGTTCTTTCCAGATGTTTAGCTGCAGTTTTCATTCATTCGGACCTAAAAAGGAATAAAATTATTCATTGATAGAAAGTTTATCACTAAGAAGCATCGCTAGAACAAAGAAATATACCACCAATCATTAATGAGGTTACTTTTTGCACTCCGGTCATTTACTAAAAAAATCAGTGCATACAATTTATTTGAAAAAAAAAAAATCAACATTAAACCACCATCACTTTATCCTCCATAGCTCCTGTCTCCTTGAATGTGGATGTTTTATTTTAATTAATTCATCAATTAATTGATTAATTAATTAATGATTAATTAACCAAATCACTATTTATTTGATGCAGCAGCTATTTATTTGTGTTGATGCTAACAAAAGAAAATAAAAAAAGTTCATTTTAAAGGATCAGGAATCTGCTCATTGCAGCACATTTTCAGTTTCTACCTTTGCTCTTTCTGCATCTTTTCACCAGCATAGTAAGACACTAAGTTAAAATAAAAGATAAATATGTTAAATGTCAAGAGATATTTGTGAGGTGAAAACTGTGTGAAGGTTCTGTAAATCGTGCTAAATTAGTTCATGTCATCATTTCAAAACTACTTTCCATATTGTACCTGCAGGGGGAAGAGTTATATCTTTTAAAA